>NW_026781407.1:0-252500 GCF_030144855.1 Hypanus sabinus
ACGTTCTGCACAGATTAACCCCACAAGCAGAAAGACAGCAGAACAACAGCAGCAACACCTCAATCGGAGTGTGAGGAGATTAGGCGCGCCAACTCGGGACTTTCTGCAGGACCACCGTGGGGAGTATGCCCACTGTCTGGACTGCCGCCTGGAATGGGAGGGGGCAGCGTGCAGGACCGAAAGTGGCTGCAGAGGGCTGTAGTCTCAGCCCACCTCGTCATGGGTACTGGCCTCCCCCGCCATGAAAGACATTTCCTCAGGAAGGTGGCAATTATCATTAAGGACCCCCATCACTCAGGACGTGCCTTCTTCTCATTGTGACCATCAGGGGAGCAGCTACAGGAGATACATTTATCATTACTGACCCCCATCGCCCAGGACGTGCCCTCTCCTCATTGTGACCATTGGGGGGGGGGGGGTAGTGGAGATACATCCATCATTACTGACCCCCATCGTCCAGGACATGCCCTCTCCTCATTGTGACCATCAGGGAGGGGGTCATGGAGATACATCCATCGTTACTGACCCCCATCGCCCAGGACGTGCCCTCTCCTCATTGTGACCATCAGGGAGGGGGTCATGGAGATACATCCATCGTTACTGACCCCCATCGCCCAGGACGTGCCCTCTCCTCATTGTGACCATCAGGGAGGGGGTAATAGAGATACATCCATCGTTACTGTCCCCCATCACCCAGGACATGCCCTCTTCTCATTGTGACCATCAGGGAGGGGGTAATGGAGATACATCATCATTACTGACCCCCAATGCCCAGGACATATCCTCTTCTCATTGTGACCATCAGGGAGGGGGTAATGGAGATACATCCATCATTACTGACCCCCATCGCCCAGGACGTGCCCACTCCTCATTGTGACCATCAGGGAGGGGGTAATGGAGATACATCATCATTACTGACCCCCATCGCCCAGGACATGTCCTCTACTCATTGTGACCATCAGGGAGGGGGTAATGGAGATACATCCATCGTTACTGACCCCCATCGCCCAGGACATGTCCTCTTCTCATTGTGACCATCAGGGAGGGGGTAATGGAGATACATCATCATTACTGACCCCCATCGTCCAGGATGTGCCCTCTCCTCATTGTGACCATCGGGGAGGGGGTAATGGAGATACATCCATCGTTACTGACCCCCGTCGCCCAGGACATGTCCTCTTCTCATTGTGACCATCAGGGAGGGGGTAATGGAGATACATCCATCATTACTGACCCCCACCACCCAGGACATGCCCTCTTCTCATTGTGACCATCAGGGAGAGGGTAATGGAGATACATCCATCATTACTGATCCCAACCACCCAGGACATGCCCTCTACTCATTGTGACCATCAGGGAGAGGGTAATGGAGATACATCCATCGTTACTGACCCCCATCGCCCAGGACATGCCCTCTCCTCATTGTGACCATCAGGGAGGGGGTCATGGAGATACATCCATCGTTACTGACCCCCATCGCCCAGGACATGCCCACTCCTCATTGTGACCATCAGGGGAGGAGCTACAGGAGATACATCCATCATTACTGTCCCCCATCACCCAGGACATGCCCTCTTCTCATCGTGACCATCAGGGAGGGGGTAATAGAGATACATCCATCGTTACTGACCCCCATCGCCCAGGACGTGCCCTCCTCTCATTGTGACCATCAGGGGAGGACCTACAGGAGATACATTTATCATTACGGACCCCCATCGCCCAGGACATGCCCTCTTCTCATCGTGACCATCAGGGACAGGGTAATGGAGATACATCCATCATTACTGACCCCCATCACCCAGGACATGCCCTCTTCTCATTGTGACCATCAGGGAGGGGGTAATGGAGATACATCCATCGTTACTGACCCCCATCGCCCAGGACATGCCCTCTTCTCATTGTGACCATCAGGGAGGGGGTAGTGGAGATACATCCATCGTTACTGACCCCCATCACCCAGGACATGCCCACTCCTCATTGTGACCATCAGGGGAGGAGCTACAGGAGATACATCCATCATTACTGTCCCCCATTGCCCAGGACGTGCCCACTTCTCATCGTGACCATCAGGGTAGGAGCAACAGGAGATATGTCGATCATTACTGACCCCTATCGTCCAGGAGGTGCCCTCTTCTCATTGTGCCCATCAGGGGAGGAGCTACAGGAGATACATTTATCATTACGGACCCCCATCGTCCATGACATGTCCTCTTCTCATCGTGAACATCAGGGAGAGGGTAATGGAGATACATCCATCGTTACTGACCCCCATCGCCCAGGACATGTCCTCTCCTCATCGTGACCATCAGGGAGAGGGTAATGGAGATACATCCATCATTACTGACCCCCATTGCCCAGGACATGCCCTCTTCTCATCGTGACCATCAGGGAGAGGGTAATGGAGATACATCCATCATTACTGACCCCCATTGCCCAGGACGTGCCCACTTCTCATCGTGACCATCATGGGAGGAGCTACAGGGGATACGTCCATCATTACTGAACCCCATCACCCAGGTGGTGCCCTCTTCTCATCGTGAACATCAGGGAGAGGGTAATGGAGATACATCCATCGTTACTGACCCCCATTGCCCAGGACGTGCCCGCTTCTCATCGTGACCATCAGGGTAGGAGCTACAGGAGATACATCCATCGTTACTGACCCCCATCGCCCAGGACGTGCCCTCTTCTCATTGTGACCATCAGGGAGGGGGTAATGGAGATACATCCATCGTTACTGACCCCCATCGCCCAGGACGTGCCCTCTCCTCATTGTGACCATCGGGGGGGGGGGGTAGTGGAGATACATCCATCATTACTGACCCCCATCGTCCAGGACATGCCCTCTCCTCATTGTGACCATCAGGGAGGGGGTCATGGAGATACATCCATCGTTACTGACCCCCATCGCCCAGGACGTGCCCTCTCCTCATTGTGACCATCAGGGAGGGGGTCATGGAGATACATCCATCGTTACTGTCCCCCATCACCCAGGACATGCCCTCTTCTCATTGTGACCATCAGGGAGGGGGTAATGGAGATACATCATCATTACTGACCCCCAATGCCCAGGACATATCCTCTTCTCATTGTGACCATCAGGGAGGGGGTAATGGAGATACATCCATCATTACTGACCCCCATCGCCCAGGACGTGCCCACTCCTCATTGTGACCATCAGGGAGGGGGTAATGGAGATACATCATCATTACTGACCCCCATCGCCCAGGACATGTCCTCTACTCATTGTGACCATCAGGGAGGGGGTAATGGAGATACATCCATCGTTACTGACCCCCATCGCCCAGGACATGTCCTCTTCTCATTGTGACCATCAGGGAGGGGGTAATGGAGATACATCATCATTACTGACCCCCATCGCCCAGGACATGTCCTCTTCTCATTGTGACCATCAGGGAGGGGGTAATGGAGATACATCCATCATTACTGACCCCCACCACCCAGGACATGCCCTCTTCTCATTGTGACCATCAGGGAGAGGGTAATGGAGATACATCCATCGTTACTGACCCCCATCGCCCAGGACGTGCCCTCTCCTCATTGTGACCATCAGGGAGGGGGTCATGGAGATACATACATCATTACTGACCCCCATCGCCCAGGACATGCCCTCTTCTCATTGTGACCATCAGGGAGGGGGTAATGGAGATACATCATCATTACTGACCCCCATCGTCCAGGACATGTCCTCTTCTCATTGTGACCATCAGGGAGGGGGTAATGGAGATACATCATCATTACTGACCCCCATCGTCCAGGACATGTTCTCTTCTCATTGTGACCATCAGGGAGGGGGTAATGGAGATACATCATCATTACTGACCCCCATCGTCCAGGACATGTCCTCTTCTCATTGTGACCATCAGGGAGGGGGCCATGGAGATACATCCATCGTTACTGACCCCCATAACCCAGGACATGCCCACTCCTCATTGTGACCATCAGGGACAGGGTAATGGAGAAACATCCATCGTTACTGACCCACATCGCCCAGGACATATCCTCTTCTCATTGTGACCATCAGGGGAGGAGCTACAGGAGATACATCCATCATTACTGTCCCCCATCACCCAGGACATGCCCTCTTCTCATCGTGACCATCAGGGAGGGGGTAATAGAGATACATCCATCGTTACTGACCCCCATCGCCCAGGACGTGCCCTCCTCTCATTGTGACCATCAGGGGAGGACCTACAGGAGATACATTTATCATTACGGACCCCCATCGCCCAGGACATGCCCTCTTCTCATCGTGACCATCAGGGACAGGGTAATGGAGATACATCCATCATTACTGACCCCCATCGCCCAGGACGTGCCCACTCCTCATTGTGACCATCAGGGAGGGGGTAATGGAGATACATCATCATTACTGACCCCCATCGCCCAGGACATGTCCTCTACTAATTGTGACCATCAGGGAGGGGGTAATGGAGATACATCCATCGTTACTGACCCCCATCGCCCAGGACATGTCCTCTTCTCATTGTGACCATCAGGGAGGGGGTAATGGAGATACAACATCATTACTGACCCCCATCGCCCAGGACATGTCCTCTTCTCATTGTGACCATCAGGGAGGGGGTAATGGAGATACATCCATCATTACTGACCCCCACCACCCAGGACATGCCCTCTTCTCATTGTGACCATCAGGGAGAGGGTAATGGAGATACATCCATCGTTACTGACCCCCATCGCCCAGGACGTGCCCTCTCCTCATTGTGACCATCAGGGAGGGGGTCATGGAGATACATACATCATTACTGACCCCCATCGCCCAGGACATGCCCTCTTCTCATTGTGACCATCAGGGAGGGGGTAATGGAGATACATCATCATTACTGACCCCCATCGTCCAGGACATGTTCTCTTCTCATTGTGACCATCAGGGAGGGGGTAATGGAGATACATCATCATTACTGACCCCCATCGTCCAGGACATGTCCTCTTCTCATTGTGACCATCAGGGAGGGGGCCATGGAGATACATCCATCGTTACTGACCCCCATAGCCCAGGACATGCCCACTCCTCATTGTGACCATCAGGGACAGGGTAATGGAGAAACATCCATCGTTACTGACCCACATCGCCCAGGACATATCCTCTTCTCATTGTGACCATCAGGGGAGGAGCTACAGGAGATACATCCATCATTACTGTCCCCCATCACCCAGGACATGCCCTCTTCTCATCGTGACCATCAGGGAGGGGGTAATAGAGATACATCCATCGTTACTGACCCCCATCGCCCAGGACGTGCCCTCCTCTCATTGTGACCATCAGGGGAGGACCTACAGGAGATACATTTATCATTACGGACCCCCATCGCCCAGGACATGCCCTCTTCTCATCGTGACCATCAGGGACAGGGTAATGGAGATACATCCATCATTACTGACCCCCATCGCCCAGGACGTGCCCACTCCTCATTGTGACCATCAGGGAGGGGGTAATGGAGATACATCATCATTACTGACCCCCATCGCCCAGGACATGTCCTCTACTCATTGTGACCATCAGGGAGGGGGTAATGGAGATACATCCATCGTTACTGACCCCCATCGCCCAGGACATGTCCTCTTCTCATTGTGACCATCAGGGAGGGGGTAATGGAGATACATCATCATTACTGACCCCCATCGCCCAGGACATATCCTCTTCTCATTGTGACCATCAGGGGAGGAGCTACAGGAGATACATCCATCATTACTGTCCCCCATCACCCAGGACATGCCCTCTTCTCATCGTGACCATCAGGGAGGGGGTAATAGAGATACATCCATCGTTACTGACCCCCATCGCCCAGGACGTGCCCTCCTCTCATTGTGACCATCAGGGGAGGACCTACAGGAGATACATCCATCATTACTGTCCCCCATCACCCAGGACATGCCCTCTTCTCATCGTGACCATCAGGGAGGGGGTAATAGAGATACATCCATCGTTACTGACCCCCATCGCCCAGGACGTGCCCTCCTCTCATTGTGACCATCAGGGGAGGACCTACAGGAGATACATTTATCATTACGGACCCCCATCGCCCAGGACATGCCCTCTTCTCATCGTGACCATCAGGGACAGGGTAATGGAGATACATCCATCATTACTGACCCCCATCGCCCAGGACGTGCCCACTCCTCATTGTGACCATCAGGGAGGGGGTAATGGAGATACATCATCATTACTGACCCCCATCGTCCAGGACATGTCCTCTTCTCATTGTGACCATCAGGGAGGGGGCCATGGAGATACATCCATCGTTACTGACCCCCATAGCCCAGGACATGCCCACTCCTCATTGTGACCATCAGGGACAGGGTAATGGAGAAACATCCATCGTTACTGACCCACATCGCCCAGGACATATCCTCTTCTCATTGTGACCATCAGGGGAGGAGCTACAGGAGATACATCCATCATTACTGTCCCCCATCACCCAGGACATGCCCTCTTCTCATCGTGACCATCAGGGAGGGGGTAATAGAGATACATCCATCGTTACTGACCCCCATCGCCCAGGACGTGCCCTCCTCTCATTGTGACCATCAGGGGAGGACCTACAGGAGATACATTTATCATTACGGACCCCCATCGCCCAGGACATGCCCTCTTCTCATCGTGACCATCAGGGACAGGGTAATGGAGATACATCCATCATTACTGACCCCCATCGCCCAGGACGTGCCCACTCCACATTGTGACCATCAGGGAGGGGGTAATGGAGATACATCATCATTACTGACCCCCATCGCCCAGGACATGTCCTCTACTCATTGTGACCATCAGGGAGGGGGTAATGGAGATACATCCATCGTTACTGACCCCCATCGCCCAGGACATGTCCTCTTCTCATTGTGACCATCAGGGAGGGGGTAATGGAGATACATCATCATTACTGACCCCCATCGCCCAGGACATGTCCTCTTCTCATTGTGACCATCAGGGAGGGGGTAATGGAGATACATCCATCATTACTGACCCCCATCGTCCAGGACATGTTCTCTTCTCATTGTGACCATCAGGGAGGGGGTAATGGAGATACATCATCATTACTGACCCCCATCGCCCAGGACATGTCCTCTACTCATTGTGACCATCAGGGAGGGGGTAATGGAGATACATCCATCGTTACTGACCCCCATCGCCCAGGACATGTCCTCTTCTCATTGTGACCATCAGGGAGGGGGTAATGGAGATACATCATCATTACTGACCCCCATCGTCCAGGACATGTCCTCTTCTCATTGTGACCATCAGGGAGGGGGTAATGGAGATACATCATCATTACTGACCCCCATCGTCCAGGACATGTTCTCTTCTCATTGTGACCATCAGGGAGGGGGTAATGGAGATACATCATCATTACTGACCCCCATCGTCCAGGACATGTCCTCTTCTCATTGTGACCATCAGGGAGGGGGCCATGGAGATACATCCATCGTTACTGACCCCCATAGCCCAGGACATGCCCACTCCTCATTGTGACCATCAGGGACAGGGTAATGGAGAAACATCCATCGTTACTGACCCACATCGCCCAGGACATATCCTCTTCTCATTGTGACCATCAGGGGAAGAGCTACAGGAGATACATCCATCATTACTGTCCCCCATCACCCAGGACATGCCCTCTTCTCATCGTGACCATCAGGGAGGGGGTAATAGAGATACATCCATCGTTACTGACCCCCATCGCCCAGGACGTGCCCTCCTCTCATTGTGACCATCAGGGGAGGACCTACAGGAGATACATTTATCATTACGGACCCCCATCGCCCAGGACATGCCCTCTTCTCATCGTGACCATCAGGGACAGGGTAATGGAGATACATCCATCATTACTGACCCCCATCGCCCAGGACGTGCCCACTCCTCATTGTGACCATCAGGGAGGGGGTAATGGAGATACATCATCATTACTGACCCCCATCGCCCAGGACATGTCCTCTACTCATTGTGACCATCAGGGAGGGGGTAATGGAGATACATCCATCGTTACTGACCCCCATCGCCCAGGACATGTCCTCTTCTCATTGTGACCATCAGGGAGGGGGTAATGGAGATACATCATCATTACTGACCCCCATCGCCCAGGACATGTCCTCTTCTCATTGTGACCATCAGGGAGGGGGTAATGGAGATACATCCATCATTACTGACCCCCACCACCCAGGACATGCCCTCTTCTCATTGTGACCATCAGGGAGAGGGTAATGGAGATACATCCATCGTTACTGACCCCCATCGCCCAGGACGTGCCCTCTCCTCATTGTGACCATCAGGGAGGGGGTCATGGAGATACATACATCATTACTGACCCCCATCGCCCAGGACATGCCCTCTTCTCATTGTGACCATCAGGGAGGGGGTAATGGAGATACATCATCATTACTGACCCCCATCGTCCAGGACATGTCCTCTTCTCATTGTGACCATCAGGGAGGGGGTAATGGAGATACATCATCATTACTGACCCCCATCGTCCAGGACATGTTCTCTTCTCATTGTGACCATCAGGGAGGGGGTAATGGAGATACATCATCATTACTGACCCCCATCGTCCAGGACATGTCCTCTTCTCATTGTGACCATCAGGGAGGGGGCCATGGAGATACATCCATCGTTACTGACCCCCATAGCCCAGGACATGCCCACTCCTCATTGTGACCATCAGGGACAGGGTAATGGAGAAACATCCATCGTTACTGACCCACATCGCCCAGGACATATCCTCTTCTCATTGTGACCATCAGGGGAGGAGCTACAGGAGATACATCCATCATTACTGTCCCCCATCACCCAGGACATGCCCTCTTCTCATCGTGACCATCAGGGAGGGGGTAATAGAGATACATCCATCGTTACTGACCCCCATCGCCCAGGACGTGCCCTCCTCTCATTGTGACCATCAGGGGAGGACCTACAGGAGATACATTTATCATTACGGACCCCCATCGCCCAGGACATGCCCTCTTCTCATCGTGACCATCAGGGACAGGGTAATGGAGATACATCCATCATTACTGACCCCCATCGCCCAGGACGTGCCCACTCCTCATTGTGACCATCAGGGAGGGGGTAATGGAGATACATCATCATTACTGACCCCCATCGCCCAGGACATGTCCTCTACTCATTGTGACCATCAGGGAGGGGGTAATGGAGATACATCATCATTACTGACCCCCATCGTCCAGGACATGTCCTCTTCTCATTGTGACCATCAGGGAGGGGGTAATGGAGATACATCATCATTACTGACCCCCATCGTCCAGGACATGTTCTCTTCTCATTGTGACCATCAGGGAGGGGGTAATGGAGATACATCATCATTACTGACCCCCATCGTCCAGGACATGTCCTCTTCTCATTGTGACCATCAGGGAGGGGGCCATGGAGATACATCCATCGTTACTGACCCCCATAACCCAGGACATGCCCACTCCTCATTGTGACCATCAGGGACAGGGTAATGGAGAAACATCCATCGTTACTGACCCACATCGCCCAGGACATATCCTCTTCTCATTGTGACCATCAGGGGAGGAGCTACAGGAGATACATCCATCATTACTGTCCCCCATCACCCAGGACATGCCCTCTTCTCATCGTGACCATCAGGGAGGGGGTAATAGAGATACATCCATCGTTACTGACCCCCATCGCCCAGGACGTGCCCTCCTCTCATTGTGACCATCAGGGGAGGACCTACAGGAGATACATTTATCATTACGGACCCCCATCGCCCAGGACATGCCCTCTTCTCATCGTGACCATCAGGGACAGGGTAATGGAGATACATCCATCATTACTGACCCCCATCGCCCAGGACGTGCCCACTCCTCATTGTGACCATCAGGGAGGGGGTAATGGAGATACATCATCATTACTGACCCCCATCGCCCAGGACATGTCCTCTACTCATTGTGACCATCAGGGAGGGGGTAATGGAGATACATCCATCGTTACTGACCCCCATCGCCCAGGACATGTCCTCTTCTCATTGTGACCATCAGGGAGGGGGTAATGGAGATACATCATCATTACTGACCCCCATCGCCCAGGACATGTCCTCTTCTCATTGTGACCATCAGGGAGGGGGTAATGGAGATACATCCATCATTACTGACCCCCACCACCCAGGACATGCCCTCTTCTCATTGTGACCATCAGGGAGAGGGTAATGGAGATACATCCATCGTTACTGACCCCCATCGCCCAGGACGTGCCCTCTCCTCATTGTGACCATCAGGGAGGGGGTCATGGAGATACATACATCATTACTGACCCCCATCGCCCAGGACATGCCCTCTTCTCATTGTGACCATCAGGGAGGGGGTAATGGAGATACATCATCATTACTGACCCCCATCGTCCAGGACATGTTCTCTTCTCATTGTGACCATCAGGGAGGGGGTAATGGAGATACATCATCATTACTGACCCCCATCGTCCAGGACATGTCCTCTTCTCATTGTGACCATCAGGGAGGGGGCCATGGAGATACATCCATCGTTACTGACCCCCATAGCCCAGGACATGCCCACTCCTCATTGTGACCATCAGGGACAGGGTAATGGAGAAACATCCATCGTTACTGACCCACATCGCCCAGGACATATCCTCTTCTCATTGTGACCATCAGGGGAGGAGCTACAGGAGATACATCCATCATTACTGTCCCCCATCACCCAGGACATGCCCTCTTCTCATCGTGACCATCAGGGAGGGGGTAATAGAGATACATCCATCGTTACTGACCCCCATCGCCCAGGACGTGCCCTCCTCTCATTGTGACCATCAGGGGAGGACCTACAGGAGATACATTTATCATTACGGACCCCCATCGCCCAGGACATGCCCTCTTCTCATCGTGACCATCAGGGACAGGGTAATGGAGATACATCCATCATTACTGACCCCCATCGCCCAGGACGTGCCCACTCCTCATTGTGACCATCAGGGAGGGGGTAATGGAGATACATCATCATTACTGACCCCCATCGCCCAGGACATGTCCTCTACTCATTGTGACCATCAGGGAGGGGGTAATGGAGATACATCCATCGTTACTGACCCCCATCGCCCAGGACATGTCCTCTTCTCATTGTGACCATCAGGGAGGGGGTAATGGAGATACATCATCATTACTGACCCCCATCGCCCAGGACATATCCTCTTCTCATTGTGACCATCAGGGGAGGAGCTACAGGAGATACATCCATCATTACTGTCCCCCATCACCCAGGACATGCCCTCTTCTCATCGTGACCATCAGGGAGGGGGTAATAGAGATACATCCATCGTTACTGACCCCCATCGCCCAGGACGTGCCCTCCTCTCATTGTGACCATCAGGGGAGGACCTACAGGAGATACATCCATCATTACTGTCCCCCATCACCCAGGACATGCCCTCTTCTCATCGTGACCATCAGGGAGGGGGTAATAGAGATACATCCATCGTTACTGACCCCCATCGCCCAGGACGTGCCCTCCTCTCATTGTGACCATCAGGGGAGGACCTACAGGAGATACATTTATCATTACGGACCCCCATCGCCCAGGACATGCCCTCTTCTCATCGTGACCATCAGGGACAGGGTAATGGAGATACATCCATCATTACTGACCCCCATCGCCCAGGACGTGCCCACTCCTCATTGTGACCATCAGGGAGGGGGTAATGGAGATACATCATCATTACTGACCCCCATCGTCCAGGACATGTCCTCTTCTCATTGTGACCATCAGGGAGGGGGCCATGGAGATACATCCATCGTTACTGACCCCCATAGCCCAGGACATGCCCACTCCTCATTGTGACCATCAGGGACAGGGTAATGGAGAAACATCCATCGTTACTGACCCACATCGCCCAGGACATATCCTCTTCTCATTGTGACCATCAGGGGAGGAGCTACAGGAGATACATCCATCATTACTGTCCCCCATCACCCAGGACATGCCCTCTTCTCATCGTGACCATCAGGGAGGGGGTAATAGAGATACATCCATCGTTACTGACCCCCATCGCCCAGGACGTGCCCTCCTCTCATTGTGACCATCAGGGGAGGACCTACAGGAGATACATTTATCATTACGGACCCCCATCGCCCAGGACATGCCCTCTTCTCATCGTGACCATCAGGGACAGGGTAATGGAGATACATCCATCATTACTGACCCCCATCGCCCAGGACGTGCCCACTCCACATTGTGACCATCAGGGAGGGGGTAATGGAGATACATCATCATTACTGACCCCCATCGCCCAGGACATGTCCTCTACTCATTGTGACCATCAGGGAGGGGGTAATGGAGATACATCCATCGTTATTGACCCCCATCGCCCAGGACATGTCCTCTTCTCATTGTGACCATCAGGGAGGGGGTAATGGAGATACAGCATCATTACTGACCCCCATCGCCCAGGACATGTCCTCTTCTCATTGTGACCATCAGGGAGGGGGTAATGGAGATACATCCATCATTACTGACCCCCATCGTCCAGGACATGTTCTCTTCTCATTGTGACCATCAGGGAGGGGGTAATGGAGATACATCATCATTACTGACCCCCATCGCCCAGGACATGTCCTCTACTCATTGTGACCATCAGGGAGGGGGTAATGGAGATACATCCATCGTTACTGACCCCCATCGCCCAGGACATGTCCTCTTCTCATTGTGACCATCAGGGAGGGGGTAATGGAGATACATCATCATTACTGACCCCCATCGTCCAGGACATGTCCTCTTCTCATTGTGACCATCAGGGAGGGGGTAATGGAGATACATCATCATTACTGACCCCCATCGTCCAGGACATGTTCTCTTCTCATTGTGACCATCAGGGAGGGGGTAATGGAGATACATCATCATTACTGACCCCCATCGTCCAGGACATGTCCTCTTCTCATTGTGACCATCAGGGAGGGGGCCATGGAGATACATCCATCGTTACTGACCCCCATAGCCCAGGACATGCCCACTCCTCATTGTGACCATCAGGGACAGGGTAATGGAGAAACATCCATCGTTACTGACCCACATCGCCCAGGACATATCCTCTTCTCATTGTGACCATCAGGGGAAGAGCTACAGGAGATACATCCATCATTACTGTCCCCCATCACCCAGGACATGCCCTCTTCTCATCGTGACCATCAGGGAGGGGGTAATAGAGATACATCCATCGTTACTGACCCCCATCGCCCAGGACGTGCCCTCCTCTCATTGTGACCATCAGGGGAGGACCTACAGGAGATACATTTATCATTACGGACCCCCATCGCCCAGGACATGCCCTCTTCTCATCGTGACCATCAGGGACAGGGTAATGGAGATACATCCATCATTACTGACCCCCATCGCCCAGGACGTGCCCACTCCTCATTGTGACCATCAGGGAGGGGGTAATGGAGATACATCATCATTACTGACCCCCATCGCCCAGGACATGTCCTCTACTCATTGTGACCATCAGGGAGGGGGTAATGGAGATACATCCATCGTTACTGACCCCCATCGCCCAGGACATGTCCTCTTCTCATTGTGACCATCAGGGAGGGGGTAATGGAGATACATCATCATTACTGACCCCCATCGCCCAGGACATGTCCTCTTCTCATTGTGACCATCAGGGAGGGGGTAATGGAGATACATCCATCATTACTGACCCCCACCACCCAGGACATGCCCTCTTCTCATTGTGACCATCAGGGAGAGGGTAATGGAGATACATCCATCGTTACTGACCCCCATCGCCCAGGACGTGCCCTCTCCTCATTGTGACCATCAGGGAGGGGGTCATGGAGATACATACATCATTACTGACCCCCATCGCCCAGGACATGCCCTCTTCTCATTGTGACCATCAGGGAGGGGGTAATGGAGATACATCATCATTACTGACCCCCATCGTCCAGGACATGTCCTCTTCTCATTGTGACCATCAGGGAGGGGGTAATGGAGATACATCATCATTACTGACCCCCATCGTCCAGGACATGTTCTCTTCTCATTGTGACCATCAGGGAGGGGGTAATGGAGATACATCATCATTACTGACCCCCATCGTCCAGGACATGTCCTCTTCTCATTGTGACCATCAGGGAGGGGGCCATGGAGATACATCCATCGTTACTGACCCCCATAGCCCAGGACATGCCCACTCCTCATTGTGACCATCAGGGACAGGGTAATGGAGAAACATCCATCGTTACTGACCCACATCGCCCAGGACATATCCTCTTCTCATTGTGACCATCAGGGGAGGAGCTACAGGAGATACATCCATCATTACTGTCCCCCATCACCCAGGACATGCCCTCTTCTCATCGTGACCATCAGGGAGGGGGTAATAGAGATACATCCATCGTTACTGACCCCCATCGCCCAGGACGTGCCCTCCTCTCATTGTGACCATCAGGGGAGGACCTACAGGAGATACATTTATCATTACGGACCCCCATCGCCCAGGACATGCCCTCTTCTCATCGTGACCATCAGGGACAGGGTAATGGAGATACATCCATCATTACTGACCCCCATCGCCCAGGACGTGCCCACTCCTCATTGTGACCATCAGGGAGGGGGTAATGGAGATACATCATCATTACTGACCCCCATCGCCCAGGACATGTCCTCTACTCATTGTGACCATCAGGTAGGGGGTAATGGAGATACATCCATCGTTACTGACCCCCATCGCCCAGGACATGTCCTCTTCTCATTGTGACCATCAGGGAGGGGGTAATGGAGATACATCCATCGTTACTGACCCCCATCGCCCAGGACATGCCCTCTTCTCATTGTGACCATCGGGGAGGGGGTCATGGAGATACATCCATCGTTACTGACCCCCATCGCCCAGGACGTGCCCTCTTCTCATTGTGACCATCAGGGAGGGGGTAGTGGAGATACATCCATCGTTACTGACCCCCATCACCCAGGACATGCCCACTCCTCATTGTGACCATCAGGGGAGGAGCTACAGCAGATACATCCATCATTACTGTCCCCCATTGCCCAGGACGTGCCCACTTCTCATCGTGACAATCAGGGTAGGAGCAACAGGAGATATGTCGATCATTACTGACCCCTATCGTCCAGGAGGTGCCCTCTTCTCATTGTGCCCATCAGGGGAGGAGCTACAGGAGATACATTTATCATTACGGACCCCCATCGTCCATGACATGTCCTCTTCTCATCGTGAACATCAGGGAGAGGGTAATGGAGATACATCCATCGTTACTGACCCCCATCGCCCAGGACATGTCCTCTCCTCATCGTGACCATCAGGGAGAGGGTAATGGAGATACATCCATCATTACTGACCCCCATTGCCCAGGACATGCCCTCTTCTCATCGTGACCATCAGGGAGAGGGTAATGGAGATACATCCATCGTTACTGACCCCCATTGCCCAGGACGTGCCCGCTTCTCATCGTGACCATCAGGGTAGGAGCTACAGGAGATACATCCATCGTTACTGACCCCCATCGCCCAGGACGTGCCCTCTTCTCATTGTGACCATCAGGGAGGGGGTAATGGAGATACATCCATCGTTACTGACCCCCATCGCCCAGGACGTGCCCTCTCCTCATTGTGTCCATCGGGGGGGGGGGGGGGTAGTGGAGATACATCCATCATTACTGACCCCCATCGTCCAGGACATGCCCTCTCCTCATTGTGACCATCAGGGAGGGGGTCATGGAGATACATCCATCGTTACTGACCCCCATCGGCCAGGACGTGCCCTCTCCTCATTGTGACCATCAGGGAGGGGGTCATGGAGATACATCCATCGTTACTGACCCCCATCGCCCAGGACGTGCCCTCTCCTCATTGTGACCATCAGGGAGGGGGTAATAGAGATACATCCATCGTTACTGTCCCACATCACCCAGGACATGTCCTCTTCTCATTGTGACCATCAGGGAGGGGGTAATGGAGATACATCATCATTACTGACCCCCAATGCCCAGGACATATCCTCTTCTCATTGTGACCATCAGGGAGGGGGTAATGGAGATACATCCATCATTACTGACCCCCATCGCCCAGGACGTGCCCACTCCTCATTGTGACCATCAGGGAGGGGGTAATGGAGATACATCATCATTACTGACCCCCATCGCCCAGGACATGTCCTCTACTCATTGTGACCATCAGGGAGGGGGTAATGGAGATACATCCATCGTTACTGACCCCCATCGCCCTGGACATGTCCTCTTCTCATTGTGACCATCAGGGAGGGGGTAATGGAGATACATCATCATTACTGACCCCCATCGCCCAGGACATGTCCTCTTCTCATTGTGACCATCAGGGAGGGGGTAATGGAGATACATCCATCATTACTGACCCCCACCACCCAGGACATGCCCTCTTCTCATTGTGACCATCAGGGAGAGGGTAATGGAGATACATCCATCGTTACTGACCCCCATCGCCCAGGACGTGCCCTCTCCTCATTGTGACCATCAGGGAGGGGGTCATGGAGATACATACATCATTACTGACCCCCATCGGCCAGGACATGCCCTCTTCTCATTGTGACCATCAGGGAGGGGGTAATGGAGATACATCATCATTACTGACCCCCATCGTCCAGGACATGTTCTCTTCTCATTGTGACCATCAGGGAGGGGGTAATGGAGATACATCATCATTACTGACCCCCATCGTCCGGGACATGTCCTCTTCTCATTGTGACCATCAGGGAGGGGGCCATGGAGATACATCCATCGTTACTGACCCCCATCGCCCAGGACATGCCCACTCCTCATTGTGACCATCAGGGACAGGGTAATGGAGAAACATCCATCGTTACTGACCCACATCGCCCAGGACATATCCTCTTCTCATTGTGACCATCAGGGAGGGGGTAATGGAGATACATCATCATTACTGACCCCCATCACCCAGGACATGCCCTCTTCTCATTGTGACCATCAGGGAGGGGGTCATGGAGATACGTCCATCGTTACTGACCCCCATCGCCCAGGACGTGTCCTCTCCTCATTGTGACCATCGTGGGGGGGGGGGGGGTAGTGGAGATATATCCATCATTACTGACCCCCATCGTCCAGGACATGCCCTCTCCTCATTGTGACCATCAGGGAGGGGGTCATGGAGATACATCCATCGTTACTGACCCCCATCGCCCAGGACGTGCCCTCTCCTCATTGTGACCATCAGGGAGGGGGTCATGGAGATACATCCATCGTTACTGACCCCCATCGCCCAGGACGTGCCCTCTCCTCATTGTGACCATCAGGGAGGGGTTAATAGAGATACATCCATCGTTACTGACCCCCATCGCCCAGGACATGCCCTCTTCTCATTGTGACCATCAGGGAGGGGGTAATGGAGATACATCCATCATTACTGACCCCCACCACCCAGGACATGCCCTCTTCTCATTGTGACCATCAGGGAGAGGGTAATGGAGATACATCCATCGTTACTGACCCCCATCGCCCAGGACATGCCCTCTCCTCATTGTGACCATCAGGGAGGGGGTCATGGAGATACATCCATCATTACTGACCCCCATTGCCCAGGACATGTCCTCTTCTCATCGGGACCATCAGGGAGGGGGTCATGGAGATACATCCATCATTACTGACCCCCATCACCCAGGACATGTCCTCTTCTCATCGTGACCATCAGGGAGGGGTCATGGAGATACATCCATCGTTACTGACCCCCATCGCCCAGGACGTGCCCTCTTCTCATTGTGACCATCAGGGAGAGGGTAATGGAGATACATCCATCGTTACTGACCCCCATCACCCAGGACATGCCCTCTTCTCATCGTGACCATCAGGGAGGGGGTAATGGAGATACATCCATCGTTACTGACCCCCATCACCCAGGATGTGCCCTCTCCTCATTGTGACCATCAGGGGAGGAGCTACAGGAGATACATCCATCATTACTGTCCCCCATCACCCAGGTCATGCCCTCTTCTCATCGTGACCATCAGGGAGGGGGTAATAGAGATACATCCATCGTTACTGACCCCCATCGCCCAGGACGTGCCCTCCTCTCATTGTGACCATCAGGGGAGGACCTACAGGAGATACATTTATCATTACGGACCCCCATCGCCCAGGACATGCCCTCTTCTCATCGTGACCATCAGGGACAGGGTAATGGAGATACATCCATCATTACTGACCCCCATCACCCAGGACATGCCCTCTTCTCATTGTGACCATCAGGGAGGGGGTAATGGAGATACATCCATCGTTACTGACCCCCATCGCCCAGGACATGCCCTCTTCTCATTGTGACCATCGGGGAGGGGGTCATGGAGATACATCCATCGTTACTGACCCCCATCGCCCAGGACGTGCCCTCTTCTCATTGTGACCATCAGGGAGGGGGTAGTGGAGATACATCCATCGTTACTGACCCCCATCACCCAGGATATGCCCACTCCTCATTGTGACCATCAGTGGAGGAGCTACAGGAGATACATCCATCATTACTGTCCCCCATTGCCCAGGACGTGCCCACTTCTCATCGTGACCATCAGGGTAGGAGCAACAGGAGATATGTCGATCATTACTGACCCCTATCGTCCAGGAGGTGCCCTCTTCTCATTGTGCCCATCAGGGAGAGGGTAATGGAGATACATCCATCGTTACTGACCCCCAATGCCCAGGACATATCCTCTTCTCATTGTGACCATCAGGGAGGGGGTAATGGAGATACATCCATCATTACTGACCCCCATCGCCCAGGACGTGCCCACTCCTCATTGTGACCATCAGGGAGGGGGTAATGGAGATACATCATCATTACTGACCCCCATCGCCCAGGACATGTCCTCTTCTCATTGTGACCATCAGGGAGGGGGTAATGGAGATACATCCATCATTACTGACCCCCACCACCCAGGACATGCCCTCTTCTCATTGTGACCATCAGGGAGAGGGTAATGGAGATACATCCATCGTTACTGACCCCCATCGCCCAGGACGTGCCCTCTCCTCATTGTGACCATCAGGGAGGGGGTCATGGAGATACATACATCATTACTGACCCCCATCGGCCAGGACATGCCCTCTTCTCATTGTGACCATCAGGGAGGGGGTAATGGAGATACATCATCATTACTGACCCCCATCGTCCAGGACATGTTCTCTTCTCATTGTGACCATCAGGGAGGGGGTAATGGAGATACATCATCATTACTGACCCCCATCGTCCGGGACATGTCCTCTTCTCATTGTGACCATCAGGGAGGGGGCCATGGAGATACATCCATCGTTACTGACCCCCATCGCCCAGGACATGCCCACTCCTCATTGTGACCATCAGGGACAGGGTAATGGAGAAACATCCATCGTTACTGACCCACATCGCCCAGGACATATCCTCTTCTCATTGTGACCATCAGGGAGGGGGTAGTGGAGATACATCCATCGTTACTGACCCCCATCACCCAGGACATGCCCACTCCTCATTGTGACCATCAGGGGAGGAGCTACAGCAGATACATCCATCATTACTGTCCCCCATTGCCCAGGACGTGCCCACTTCTCATCGTGACAATCAGGGTAGGAGCAACAGGAGATATGTCGATCATTACTGACCCCTATCGTCCAGGAGGTGCCCTCTTCTCATTGTGCCCATCAGGGGAGGAGCTACAGGAGATACATTTATCATTACGGACCCCCATCGTCCATGACATGTCCTCTTCTCATCGTGAACATCAGGGAGAGGGTAATGGAGATACATCCATCGTTACTGACCCCCATCGCCCAGGACATGTCCTCTCCTCATCGTGACCATCAGGGAGAGGGTAATGGAGATACATCCATCATTACTGACCCCCATTGCCCAGGACATGCCCTCTTCTCATCGTGACCATCAGGGAGAGGGTAATGGAGATACATCCATCGTTACTGACCCCCATTGCCCAGGACGTGCCCGCTTCTCATCGTGACCATCAGGGTAGGAGCTACAGGAGATACATCCATCGTTACTGACCCCCATCGCCCAGGACGTGCCCTCTTCTCATTGTGACCATCAGGGAGGGGGTAATGGAGATACATCCATCGTTACTGACCCCCATCGCCCAGGACGTGCCCTCTCCTCATTGTGTCCATCGGGGGGGGGGGGGGTAGTGGAGATACATCCATCATTACTGACCCCCATCGTCCAGGACATGCCCTCTCCTCATTGTGACCATCAGGGAGGGGGTCATGGAGATACATCCATCGTTACTGACCCCCATCGGCCAGGACGTGCCCTCTCCTCATTGTGACCATCAGGGAGGGTGTCATGGAGATACATCCATCGTTACTGACCCCCATCGCCCAGGACGTGCCCTCTCCTCATTGTGACCATCAGGGAGGGGGTAATAGAGATACATCCATCGTTACTGTCCCACATCACCCAGGACATGTCCTCTTCTCATTGTGACCATCAGGGAGGGGGTAATGGAGATACATCATCATTACTGACCCCCAATGCCCAGGACATATCCTCTTCTCATTGTGACCATCAGGGAGGGGGTAATGGAGATACATCCATCATTACTGACCCCCATCGCCCAGGACGTGCCCACTCCTCATTGTGACCATCAGGGAGGGGGTAATGGAGATACATCATCATTACTGACCCCCATCGCCCAGGACATGTCCTCTACTCATTGTGACCATCAGGGAGGGGGTAATGGAGATACATCCATCGTTACTGACCCCCATCGCCCTGGACATGTCCTCTTCTCATTGTGACCATCAGGGAGGGGGTAATGGAGATACATCATCATTACTGACCCCCATCGCCCAGGACATGTCCTCTTCTCATTGTGACCATCAGGGAGGGGGTAATGGAGATACATCCATCATTACTGACCCCCACCACCCAGGACATGCCCTCTTCTCATTGTGACCATCAGGGAGAGGGTAATGGAGATACATCCATCGTTACTGACCCCCATCGCCCAGGACGTGCCCTCTCCTCATTGTGACCATCAGGGAGGGGGTCATGGAGATACATACATCATTACTGACCCCCATCGGCCAGGACATGCCCTCTTCTCATTGTGACCATCAGGGAGGGGGTAATGGAGATACATCATCATTACTGACCCCCATCGTCCAGGACATGTTCTCTTCTCATTGTGACCATCAGGGAGGGGGTAATGGAGATACATCATCATTACTGACCCCCATCGTCCGGGACATGTCCTCTTCTCATTGTGACCATCAGGGAGGGGGCCATGGAGATACATCCATCGTTACTGACCCCCATCGCCCAGGACATGCCCACTCCTCATTGTGACCATCAGGGACAGGGTAATGGAGAAACATCCATCGTTACTGACCCACATCGCCCAGGACATATCCTCTTCTCATTGTGACCATCAGGGAGGGGGTAATGGAGATACATCATCATTACTGACCCCCATCACCCAGGACATGCCCTCTTCTCATTGTG
This sequence comes from Hypanus sabinus, assembly GCF_030144855.1. Lineage (NCBI taxonomy): Eukaryota > Metazoa > Chordata > Chondrichthyes > Myliobatiformes > Dasyatidae > Hypanus > Hypanus sabinus. Next base: position 21,493 of record NW_026781407.1, read on the forward strand.
ACCATCAGGGAGGGGGTCATGGAGATACGTCCATCGTTACTGACCCCCATCGCCCAGGACGTGTCCTCTCCTCATTGTGACCATCGTGGGGGGGGGGGGGGTAGTGGAGATATATCCATCATTACTGACCCCCATCGTCCAGGACATGCCCTCTCCTCATTGTGACCATCAGGGAGGGGGTCATGGAGATACATCCATCGTTACTGACCCCCATCGCCCAGGACGTGCCCTCTCCTCATTGTGACCATCAGGGAGGGGGTCATGGAGATACATCCATCGTTACTGACCCCCATCGCCCAGGACGTGCCCTCTCCTCATTGTGACCATCAGGGAGGGGTTAATAGAGATACATCCATCGTTACTGACCCCCATCGCCCAGGACATGCCCTCTTCTCATTGTGACCATCAGGGAGGGGGTAATGGAGATACATCCATCATTACTGACCCCCACCACCCAGGACATGCCCTCTTCTCATTGTGACCATCAGGGAGAGGGTAATGGAGATACATCCATCGTTACTGACCCCCATCGCCCAGGACATGCCCTCTCCTCATTGTGACCATCAGGGAGGGGGTCATGGAGATACATCCATCATTACTGACCCCCATTGCCCAGGACATGTCCTCTTCTCATCGGGACCATCAGGGAGGGGGTCATGGAGATACATCCATCATTACTGACCCCCATCACCCAGGACATGTCCTCTTCTCATCGTGACCATCAGGGAGGGGTCATGGAGATACATCCATCGTTACTGACCCCCATCGCCCAGGACGTGCCCTCTTCTCATTGTGACCATCAGGGAGAGGGTAATGGAGATACATCCATCGTTACTGACCCCCATCACCCAGGACATGCCCTCTTCTCATCGTGACCATCAGGGAGGGGGTAATGGAGATACATCCATCGTTACTGACCCCCATCACCCAGGATGTGCCCTCTCCTCATTGTGACCATCAGGGGAGGAGCTACAGGAGATACATCCATCATTACTGTCCCCCATCACCCAGGTCATGCCCTCTTCTCATCGTGACCATCAGGGAGGGGGTAATAGAGATACATCCATCGTTACTGACCCCCATCGCCCAGGACGTGCCCTCCTCTCATTGTGACCATCAGGGGAGGACCTACAGGAGATACATTTATCATTACGGACCCCCATCGCCCAGGACATGCCCTCTTCTCATCGTGACCATCAGGGACAGGGTAATGGAGATACATCCATCATTACTGACCCCCATCACCCAGGACATGCCCTCTTCTCATTGTGACCATCAGGGAGGGGGTAATGGAGATACATCCATCGTTACTGACCACCATCGCCCTGGACATGTCCTCTTCTCATCGTGAACATCAGGGAGAGGGTAATGGAGATACATCCATCGTTACTGACCCCCATCGCCCAGGACATGTCCTCTCCTCATCGTGACCATCAGGGAGAGGGTAATGGAGATACATCCATCATTACTGACCCCCATTGCCCAGGACATGCCCTCTTCTCATCGTGACCATCAGGGAGAGGGTAATGGAGATACATCCATCGTTACTGACCCCCATTGCCCAGGACGTGCCCGCTTCTCATTGTGACCATCAGGGTAGGAGCTACAGGAGATACATCCATCGTTACTGACCCCCATCGCCCAGGACGTGCCCTCTTCTCATTGTGACCATCAGGGAGGGGGTAATGGAGATACATCCATCGTTACTGACCCCCATCGCCCAGGACGTGCCCTCTCCTCATTGTGTCCATCGGGGGGGGGGGGGGGGTAGTGGAGATACATCCATCATTACTGACCCCCATCGTCCAGGACATGCCCTCTCCTCATTGTGACCATCAGGGAGGGGGTCATGGAGATACATCCATCGTTACTGACCCCCATCGGCCAGGACGTGCCCTCTCCTCATTGTGACCATCAGGGAGGGGGTCATGGAGATACATCCATCGTTACTGACCCCCATCGCCCAGGACGTGCCCTCTCCTCATTGTGACCATCAGGGAGGGGGTAATAGAGATACATCCATCGTTACTGTCCCACATCACCCAGGACATGTCCTCTTCTCATTGTGACCATCAGGGAGGGGGTAATGGAGATACATCATCATTACTGACCCCCAATGCCCAGGACATATCCTCTTCTCATTGTGACCATCAGGGAGGGGGTAATGGAGATACATCCATCATTACTGACCCCCATCGCCCAGGACGTGCCCACTCCTCATTGTGACCATCAGGGAGGGGGTAATGGAGATACATCATCATTACTGACCCCCATCGCCCAGGACATGTCCTCTACTCATTGTGACCATCAGGGAGGGGGTAATGGAGATACATCCATCGTTACTGACCCCCATCGCCCTGGACATGTCCTCTTCTCATTGTGACCATCAGGGAGGGGGTAATGGAGATACATCATCATTACTGACCCCCATCGCCCAGGACATGTCCTCTTCTCATTGTGACCATCAGGGAGGGGGTAATGGAGATACATCCATCATTACTGACCCCCACCACCCAGGACATGCCCTCTTCTCATTGTGACCATCAGGGAGAGGGTAATGGAGATACATCCATCGTTACTGACCCCCATCGCCCAGGACGTGCCCTCTCCTCATTGTGACCATCAGGGAGGGGGTCATGGAGATACATACATCATTACTGACCCCCATCGGCCAGGACATGCCCTCTTCTCATTGTGACCATCAGGGAGGGGGTAATGGAGATACATCATCATTACTGACCCCCATCGTCCAGGACATGTTCTCTTCTCATTGTGACCATCAGGGAGGGGGTAATGGAGATACATCATCATTACTGACCCCCATCGTCCGGGACATGTCCTCTTCTCATTGTGACCATCAGGGAGGGGGCCATGGAGATACATCCATCGTTACTGACCCCCATCGCCCAGGACATGCCCACTCCTCATTGTGACCATCAGGGACAGGGTAATGGAGAAACATCCATCGTTACTGACCCACATCGCCCAGGACATATCCTCTTCTCATTGTGACCATCAGGGAGGGGGTAATGGAGATACATCATCATTACTGACCCCCATCACCCAGGACATGCCCTCTTCTTATTGTGACCATCAGGGAGGGGGTCATGGAGATACGTCCATCGTTACTGACCCCCATCGCCCAGGACGTGTCCTCTCCTCATTGTGACCATCGTGGGGGGGGGGGGGGTAGTGGAGATATATCCATCATTACTGACCCCCATCGTCCAGGACATGCCCTCTCCTCATTGTGACCATCAGGGAGGGGGTCATGGAGATACATCCATCGTTACTGACCCCCATCGCCCAGGACGTGCCCTCTCCTCATTGTGACCATCAGGGAGGGGGTCATGGAGATACATCCATCGTTACTGACCCCCATCGCCCAGGACGTGCCCTCTCCTCATTGTGACCATCAGGGAGGGGTTAATAGAGATACATCCATCGTTACTGACCCCCATCGCCCAGGACATGCCCTCTTCTCATTGTGACCATCAGGGAGGGGGTAATGGAGATACATCCATCATTACTGACCCCCACCACCCAGGACATGCCCTCTTCTCATTGTGACCATCAGGGAGAGGGTAATGGAGATACATCCATCGTTACTGACCCCCATCGCCCAGGACATGCCCTCTCCTCATTGTGACCATCAGGGAGGGGGTCATGGAGATACATCCATCATTACTGACCCCCATTGCCCAGGACATGTCCTCTTCTCATCGGGACCATCAGGGAGGGGGTCATGGAGATACATCCATCATTACTGACCCCCATCACCCAGGACATGTCCTCTTCTCATCGTGACCATCAGGGAGGGGTCATGGAGATACATCCATCGTTACTGACCCCCATCGCCCAGGACGTGCCCTCTTCTCATTGTGACCATCAGGGAGAGGGTAATGGAGATACATCCATCGTTACTGACCCCCATCACCCAGGACATGCCCTCTTCTCATCGTGACCATCAGGGAGGGGGTAATGGAGATACATCCATCGTTACTGACCCCCATCACCCAGGATGTGCCCTCTCCTCATTGTGACCATCAGGGGAGGAGCTACAGGAGATACATCCATCATTACTGTCCCCCATCACCCAGGTCATGCCCTCTTCTCATCGTGACCATCAGGGAGGGGGTAATAGAGATACATCCATCGTTACTGAACCCCATCGCCCAGGACGTGCCCTCCTCTCATTGTGACCATCAGGGGAGGACCTACAGGAGATACATTTATCATTACGGACCCCCATCGCCCAGGACATGCCCTCTTCTCATCGTGACCATCAGGGACAGGGTAATGGAGATACATCCATCATTACTGACCCCCATCACCCAGGACATGCCCTCTTCTCATTGTGACCATCAGGGAGGGGGTAATGGAGATACATCCATCGTTACTGACCCCCATCGCCCAGGACATGCCCTCTTCTCATTGTGACCATCGGGGAGGGGGTCATGGAGATACATCCATCGTTACTGACCCCCATCGCCCAGGACGTGCCCTCTTCTCATTGTGACCATCAGGGAGGGGGTAGTGGAGATACATCCATCGTTACTGACCCCCATCACCCAGGATATGCCCACTCCTCATTGTGACCATCAGTGGAGGAGCTACAGGAGATACATCCATCATTACTGTCCCCCATTGCCCAGGACGTGCCCACTTCTCATCGTGACCATCAGGGTAGGAGCAACAGGAGATATGTCGATCATTACTGACCCCTATCGTCCAGGAGGTGCCCTCTTCTCATTGTGCCCATCAGGGAGAGGGTAATGGAGATACATCCATCGTTACTGACCCCCATTGCCCAGGACGTGCCCGCTTCTCATCGTGACCATCAGGGGAGGAGCTACAGGAGATACATCCATCGTTACTGACCCCCATCGCCCAGGACGTGCCCTCTTCTCATTGTGACCATCAGGGAGGGGGTAATGGAGATACATCCATCATTACTGACCCCCATCGCTCAGGACGTGCCCTCTTCTCATTGTGACCATCAGGGAGGGGGTCATGGAGATACATCCATCATTACTGACCCCCATCGCCCAGGGCGTGCCCACTTCTCATCGTGACCATCAGGGAGAGGGTAATGGAGATACATCCATCATTACTGACCCCCATCGCCCAGGACGTGCCCACTTCTCATCGTGACCATCAGGGAGAGGGTAATGGAGATACATCCATCGTTACTGACCCCCATCGCCCAGGACGTGCCCGCTTCTCATCGTGACCATCAGGGAGAGGGTAATGGAGATACATCCATCATTACTGACCCCCATCGCCCAGGACGTGCCCACTTCTCATTGTGACCATCAGGGAGAGGTTAATGGAGATACATCCATCGTTACTGACCCCCATCGCCCAGGACGTGCCCACTTCTCATCGTGACCATCAGGGAGAGGGTAATGGAGATACATCCATCATTACTGACCCCCATCGCCCAGGACGTGCCCACTTCTCATTGTGACCATCAGGGAGAGGGTAATGGAGATACATCCATCATTTCTGACCCCCATCGCCCAGGACGTGCCCTCCTCTCATTGTGACCATCAGGGGAGGACCTACAGGAGATACATTTATCATTACGGACCCCCATCGCCCAGGACGTGCCCTCCTCTCATTGTGACCATCAGGGGAGGACCTACAGGAGATACATTTATCATTACGGACCCCCATCGCCCAGGACGTGCCCTCCTCTCATTGTGACCATCAGGGGAGGACCTACAGGAGATACATTTATCATTACGGACCCCCATCGCCCAGGACGTGCCCTCCTCTCATTGTGACCATCAGGGGAGGACCTACAGGAGATACATTTATCATTACTGACCCCCATCGCCCAGGACGTGCCCACTTCTCATCGTGACCATCAGGGACAGGGTAATGGAGATACATCCATCATTACTGACCCCCATCGCCCAGGACGTGCCCTCCTCTCATTGTGACCATCAGGGGAGGACCTACAGGAGATACATCCATCGTTACTGACCCCCATCGCCCAGGACATGTCCTCTTCTCATCGTGACCATCAGGGTAGGAGCAAAAGGAGATACGTCCATCATTACTGACCCCCATTGCCCAGGACGTGCCCTCTTCTCATTTTGACCATCGGGGGGGGGGGTGTAATTGAGATACATCCATCATTACTGACCCCCATCGGCCAGGACATATCCTCTTCTCATCGTGACCATCAGTGTATGAGCTACAGGAGATACATCCATCATTACCGACCCCCATCGCCTAGGACATGTCCTCTTCTCATCGTGACCATCAGGGAGGAGGTCCAGCAGCCTGAAGAAACACACACAGACACACACACATACAGATACACAGACACACAGGCACACAGGCACAGGTAGTAATGGGAAGGGTGCGTGTCCTGGGTCATTAATGATAGATACCTCCTTCCTAAGGCACCACTGCTTGAAGGTGACTTGGATGCTATGGAGGCTGGTACCCGAGATAGAGCTGAAGACACACACTCAGCGACTCAGGAACAGCTTCTTCCCCTCCGCCATCAGGGAGGGGGTACAGGAGCCTGAAGACATACACTCAGCGATTCAGAAACAGCTTCTTCCCCTCCGCCACCAGGGAGGAGGTACAGGAGCCTGAAGACACACACTCAGCGATTCAGGAACAGCTTCTTCCCCTCCGCCATCAGGGAGGAGGTACAGGAGCCTGAAGACACACACTCAGCAATACAGGAACAGCTTCTTCCCCTCCGCCATCAGGGAGGAGGTACAGGAGCCTGAAGACACACATTCAGCCATTCAGGAACAGCTTCTTCCCCTCTGCCATCAGGGAGGAGGTACAGGAGCCTGAAGACACACATTCAGCCATTCAGGAACAGCTACTTCCCCTCCGCCATCAGGGAGGAGGTACAGGAGCCTGAAGACACACACTCAGCGATTCAGGAACAGCTTCTTCCCCTCCGCCATCAGGGAGGAGGTACAGGACCCTGAAGGCACACACTCAGCGATTCAGGAACAGCTTCTTCCCCTCCGCCATCAGGGAGGAGGTACAGGAGCCTGAAGGCACACACTCAGTAATTCAGAGACAGCTTTTTCCCTTCCGCCATCAGGAAGGAGGTATAGGAGCCTGAAGACACACACTCAGCGATTCAGGAACATCTTCTTCCCCTCCGCCATCAGGGAGGAGGTACAGGAGCCTGAAGACACACACTCAGCGATTCAGGAACAGCTTCTTCCCCTCCGCCATCAGGGAGGAGGTACAGGAGCCTGAAGACACACATTCAGCCATTCAGGAACAGCTTCTTCCCCTCCGCCATCAGGGAGGAGGTACGGGAGCCTGAAGACACACACTCAGTGATTCAGGAACAGCTTCTTCCCCTCCGCCATCAGGGAGGAGGTACAGGACCCTGAAGGCACACATTCAGCCATTCAGGAACAGCTTCTTCCCCTCCGCCATCAGGGAGGAGGTACGGGACCTGAAGACACACACTCAGCGGTTCAGGAACAGCTTCTTCCCCTCCGCCATCAGGGAGGAGGTACAGGAGCCTGAAGACACACACTCAGCGATTCAGGAACAGCTTCTTCCCTCCGGCCTGAAGACACACACTCAGCGATTCGGGAACTGCTTCTTTCCCTCCGCCATCCGATTTCTGAATGGGCACTGAACCCGTGAAGACAACCCCACTACTTGTTTATTTCTTATTTTTTTGTGCTACTTATTTAACTTAACTATTTCATACCTAAACTGCAATTCACAGCCCTCTCCTACGTTATCGTATACTGCTGCTGAGAAGACAGGCAGGAAATTTCACAGTGCAGGCCAGAGATAATAAAAACAGGCTCTGATTGTAAGTTCCTTACGGGAAGGTTGATTAATGGATTAAAATTGACAAGAGCACAAGCGACAAGCCTGCTGCCAGAGAGTCACTTACATCCAGTTCGTACTGCAATTCAGCGCCTTCGACAACACAGTGTCAGCACAGAATTTGACACTAACGTTTAATGATTCAAGATTATTTAACGTCATTTCCTGCCCGCAGGCAGGCGTAAAGGAGAGCAAAGTAATTGTTACTTCGGATCTGATGCAGCGCTAAAGAAACACAATAAGGTAAAGACCACAATGATAATAATAAAAACACGATAAAATATAAATGCATCAGACAGCTCACACACACAGATTGATTGTATGCCCATAAAGTGACAAGGAATGCCTGCACAGAAGCGGACTCTGACATAAATGATAAAGTAGTGGTGATTGGGGGTGTGGAGGGGGTGGGTCAGTGGGTGATTGGGGGTGTGGAGGGGGTGTGTCAGTGGGTGGTTGGGGGTGTGGAGCGGTGGGCCACTGAGTGATTGGGGGGTGTGGAGGGGTGTGTCAGTGGGTGGTTGGGGGTGTGGAGGGGTGGGTCAGTGGGTGATTGGGGGTGTGGAGGGGTGTGTCAGTGGGTGGTTGGGGGTGTGGAGGGGTGTGTCAGTGGGTGATTGGGAGTGTGGAGGGGTGGGTCAGTGGGTGAATGGGTGTTTGGAGAGGGTGGGTCAGTGGGTGGAGGTGTTGATCAGACTCACTGCTTGGGGAAAGTCACTGTTTTTGTGTCTGGTGGGTCCCGGTGTGGATGCTACGTAGCCCCCTCCCCGACGGGAGTGGGGACGGACAGTCCCGTGAGCAGGGTGGGTGGGATCCTTCACGGTCCCCGGTGAGGATGCTACGTAGCCCCCCTCCCCGACAGGAGTGGGACGGACAGTCCGTGAAGCAGGGTGGGTGGGATCCTTCACGGTCCCGGTGCGGATGCTACGTAGCCCCCCTCCCCGACGGGAGTGGGACAGACAGTCCCGTGAGCAGGGTGGGTGGGATCCTTCACGGGTCCCGGTGTGGATGCTACGTAGCCCCCTCCCCCCACGGGGAGTGGGACGGACAGTCCGTGAGCAGGGTGGGTGGGATCCTTCACGGTCCCGGTGTGGATGCTATGTAGCCCCCTCTCCCCGACGGGAGTGGGACGGACAGTCCGTGAGCAGGGTGGGTGGGATCCTTCACGGGTCCTTGTGTGGATGCTACGTAGCCCCCTCCCCGATGGGAGTGGGACGGACAGTCCGTGAGCAGGGTGGGGTGGGATCCTTCACGGTCCCGGAGTGGATGCTACGTAACCCCCTCCCCGACGGGAGTGGGACCCACAGTCCGTGAGCAGGGCGGGTGGGATCCTTCACGGTCCCGGTGTGGGTGCTACGTAGCCCCCTCCCCGACGGGAGTGGGACGGACAGTCCGTGAGCAGGGCGGGGTGGGATCCTTCACGGTCCCCGGTGTGGATGCTACGTAACCCCCTCCCCCGACGGGAGTGGGACAGACAGTCTGTGATCAGGGTGATTGGGATCCTTCATGGTCTGACTCGGCGGTCAGTGGCCACATAACCTGGACTTGTGATCTCCACCGGCTGCTCATACGACCATCCACCTCCTGCTCCCACGGCTTCCTATGACCCTGATCAGGAGCTAAGCAGGTCTTACACCTCGCCCAAGGGTGACCTGCAGGATAGCAGAAGGAAGGAGTGTCTTCCACCTCCTTTGGTAGAGACGTTTCTTCAACCCCATCACGCGAGCCTATCTGCCTCCACTTTAAATATACCCGATGTTGCGGCCTCCACGGCCTTTTGTGGCAATGAGTTCTGTTGGTTCATGGCTCTCTGGCGAAAGGAATTCCCCCTCATTCCAGTTCTAAATGGATGTCCTTCTCTTCTGAGCCTGTGCCCTCTGGTCCCAAACTCTACCACCCCCCCTACCGCCACTATAGAAGCATCCAGTTCGACTCCTATTACACTGCCAGCCACTCTTTCTTTCTTTCTTTCTTTCTTTCTTTCTTTCTTTCTTTCTTTCTTTCTTTCTTTCTTTCTTTCTTTCTTTCTTTCTTTCTTTCTTTCTTTCTTTCTTTTCTTTCTTTCTTTCTTTCTTTCTTTCTTTCTTTCTTTCTTTCTTTCTTTCTTCTTTTCTTTTCTTTCTTTCTTTCTTTCTTTCTTTCTTTCTTTCTTTCTTTCTTTCTTTCTTTCTTTCTTTCTTTCTTTTCTTTCTTTCTTTTCTTTCTTTCTTTCTTTCTTTCTTTCTTTCTTTCTTTCTTTCTTTCTCTTCTTTCTTCCTTTCTTTCTTTCTTCTTCTTTCTTCCTTCTTTCCTTCTTTCCTTCTTTCCTTCTTTCTTCTTTCTTTCTTTCTTTCTTTCTTCTTTCTTTCCTCCTTCCTTTCTTTCTTCCTTTCCTTTTGTTCTTTCTTTCTTTCTCTCTTTCTCTTCTCTTTTTTCTTTCTTTCTTTCTCTTTCTTCCTTTATCTCTTTCCTTCTTTCCTTCTCTCTTCCTTTCTTCCTTCTTTTCTTTCCTCTTTTCTTTCCTTCTTCCTTCCTTTCTTTCTTTTCTTCCTTTTATTTCTTTCTTTCCTCCTTCCCTTCTTTCTTCCTTTCTTTCCTTTCTTTTGTTCCTCCTTTCTTTCTCTCTCTCTCTTTTTTCTTTCTTTCTCTCTCTTCCTTTATCTCTTTCCTTCTTTCCTTCTCTCTTTCTTCCTTTCTTTCTTTCCTTCTCTCTTCCTTTCTTCCTTTCTTTCTTTATCAATCTTTTTATTGATTTAAAAAGAGAATATATATGAGCAAGAGGAGAATTATCTCAAATACATATCAACATCAATACACAGATGGTGAAATAAACGTTAGCATTAATCTGATGTAGAGTGTATAATGAAAAAGATAATTAATTCTCCTCTTATCAATTCATAAAAAGAAAGAAGGCTTTTTGAAATCTTTATATTTCCCCTGCTATTCTCTGCTAACAAAAAGAGAATAAAAAGGATTGGGCAACCTATCCTGAGAGTAAAACCAAGAAAGACTTTCTGATCAAATGCAAAACTTTGAAAAGATAACCTGAAGAGAGTCAGTACAAAAATCAATAAATTAAACCGTATGAAAATATTGAATAAAAGGTTGTCAGGTTTCCTCAAATTTAGAGGCTGTATCAAACGTCCGACTTCTCATTTTCTCTAAGCTTAGACAGGACATGATGGAGGAAAACCCCAGCCTTTCGAATCAGTTGTGTGTTTTGTGTGTCAGTTCTACGCTCTCGCCTAGCGATTTCGATATCGTCAGCAGCGGCCTGGGAAACGCGGGCCGTCGGGGCCTGTGAAGTGACCCGATTCCCTGCCACCGCCGCTGACAGAGGTGTGGCCGGAGATCGGAACATCAAGACGGCAGCCTACGCTGGCGATGAGGGGGGCGAGGCGGCAGGCCGTGAATCCCCCCCCCCCTCGCTGTGGATACCCCTCTCTCCCCCTCGTTAGCGAGATGTCAAAGTGGTTTCTGAAGGATTCTGGAGTGCGGTCTCTTTGGGGAGGGGAGGTGCTGGAACTAGTGGGGAGAGGGAGAGAGGTTGATGCTCTGCTGTGCTGCCTGTGTGTGGGAAGGGGGAAGAGGGGCTTTGTGGTTCTAACATTTCTCTGTCATTCATTCTTTGCATTTTTTCCTTCAAAGGTTTCAATAGGTACTCTTATTGTCAAAGAAATGTATACGATATACATCCTGAAATGCTTTTTCTTTGCAAACATCCACAAACACAGAGGAGTGCCCCCAAAATATGAACGACAGTTAAACGTTAGAACCCCAAAGACCCTCCAGCTCCCCCTCCCACGTACAAACAGCAGCATAGCATCAATCCCCCCACCCCCAGCAGCAAAAAAAAAGCATCGGCACCCCCACCGAGCACTGAATCGTGCAACAAAGCATCAGTAAAGACACAGACTTGCAGCACCCCAAAGACAACTCGTTCACCAGGTAATTCGACATATCATGGAGGCCGGTGACCAGTGGGGTGCCTCAGGGATCTGTTCTGGGACCCTTACTCTTTGTGATTTTTATAAATGACCTGGATGAGGAAGTGGAGGGGTGGGTTGGTAAGTTTGCTGGTGACACAAAGGTTGGGGGTGTTGTGGATAGTGTGGAGGGCTGTCAGAGGCTACAGCGGGACATTGACAGAATGCAAAACTGGGCTGAGGAGTTCAACCCTGATAAGGGTGAGGTGGTTCATTTTGGTAGGTCAAATACGATGGCAGAATATGGTATTAATGATAAGTCTCTTGGAGGATCTGAGGGATCTTGGGGTCCGAGTCCATAGGACGCTCAAAGCAGCTGCGCAGGTTGACTCTGTAGTTAAGAAGGCGTCCGGTGTATTGGCCTTCATCAATCGTGGGACTGAGTTTAGGAGCCGAGAGGTAATGTTGCAGCTAGATAGGACCCTGGTCAGGCCCCACTTGGAGTACTGTGCTCAGTTCTGGTCACCTCACTACAGGAAGGATGTGGAAGCCATAGAAAGGGTGCAGAGAAGATTTACAAGGATGTTGCCTGGATTGGGGAGCGTGCCTTATGAGAATAGGTTGAGTGAACTCGGCCTTTTCTCCTCGGAGCGACGGAGGATGAGAGGTGACCTGATAGAGGTGTACAAGATGATGAGAGGCATTGATCGTGTGGATAGTCAGAGGCTTTTTCCCAGGGCTGAAATGGTTGCCACAGGAGTACACAGGTTTAAGGTGCTGGGGAGTAGGTACAGAGGAGATGTCAGGGGTAATTTTTTTACCCAGAGAGAGGTGAGTGCGTGGAATGGGCTGCCGGTGACGGTGGTGGAGGCGGATACGATAGGGTCTTTTCAGAGACTTTTGGATAGGTACATGGAGTTTAGTAAAATAGAGGGCTATGGGTAACCCTGGTAATTTCTAAGGTAGGGACGTGTTCAGCACAGCTTTGTGGGCCGAAGGGCCTGTGTTGTGCTGTAGGTTTTCTATGTCTCTTTACCACAGACTCTCTCTAACAAGGGAAAAAGAGGTGTCCCCGTTTCACAGCAAGAGGGGAGACGTAACAAAACATTACGGGGTTAAAAGTCTGACGCATCACTTTTTCCCGAGCCCTGCGCCCAAAGAACTCGGGTCTCTGGTCACACTGCCTTCGACCCTCCGTGTCCCCCCGCGACGCACCGAATTCCTGCAGAGGCAACGACCTCCAACCTGCCCGCCTCCAGACACAAGAGATCCCAGGCCTCCCAAGGCCCGCCAGACTCTTAGGCCGCGTCCCACCGGACAACGCCGGACAACGGCCGGTGGGGAAACCCCGAGAGCGGGTCCCATCCACACAAAGAACCGGAGTCAGCGTGTGACTCCTGAGAGGGAAACCCTGAGGGGGGGAAAAACAGACTTCAAAGATGGAAGTGGAGCTGTTTCCGAAGATGCGAGCAAAGGAGTCGCCGTTGGGCGCCATCGTCTCCCCCTCCTCCTGTTTCGTGGATGCCCGTGAGGGGGGGTAAGAATTTCAGGCTTCGTACCGTGTATGTCCTCTGTTAAGGAGTGAGACCTTGTTGGGTTGTTTGGCAGCTGGACATGACAGCAGATTTTGAGCCTGGTCTTGAAGGCCGCCCGGCATGTAGGTTTGGATCTCTGTCAGAGCTTGTCCGGCAGGAGATGGCTCCAGCTGCACGCTGGATTAGATAACTGATAGATTGGGTCTTGTCAGACACCCTCATTGCCCATTCAGTAAGGGTAGTCAGCCGGTGACAGCGCGCAGAAACTGTCGTGGCCAGGGGCAGTGTTGTGACAGAGAGAGAGAGCTAGCTAGCTTCCTTGGCAACTCTCCTGTGGCTGAATCCTAACCCCCTTGCTTCAGACCTGTCTCAGCCGCCTCCTGAATCGTGCTGGGATTCCTCCTGGCGTTTGTCAGCGTTGCTGACGGAGAGGAGCGGAGTTCGTTATCAGAGCAATCCCTCGCCTTGCCGAGGAGAGGCACGCCCTCCCCCTACCTTGAGTGAGAAATCATTGCACTCACCCTTGCAAGCGGAACACGGGGCTACACCTGCCCCCTTCACCTCCTCCCTCACTACCAAATCGGGGGCCCCAGCAGTGCTTCGGGGTGAGGCGACACTTCACCTGTCATCCACCATGTTGAATGCTCCCAGTGTGGCCTCTTGGACGAGGGGTGATTGATAAGGCCTAAGGTAGAAGGAGTCAGTTTTAGAAAACCTTACACATTTATTTTTTAACATAGTCCCCTCCGACACTCACACACTTAGTCCAGCGGTCGTGGAGCGTACGGATCTTGGACCTCCAGGAAGTGTCCACAGATGGGTGACTGATAAGTTAGTGGCCTACGGTAGAAGGAGATGAGATATACAGCTCTCGTTACAGGCGCGTGCAGGTCATCTCTTTGATTATGCAGAAAGTTTGAAGTTAATAACAGTTAATAACTCATCAGGGGTGATTAATAAGTTCGTGGACTAAGAGATGAGTTATTAACTTCAAATTTGGAATACTGTATATTGAAAAGAGTGAGTTAGTGTCCAAAGCTTCAATGTCCATTTGGGAATCGGATGACAGAGGGGAAGAAGCTGTCCCTGAATCACTGAGTGTGTGTCTTCAGGCTCCTGTACCTCCTCCCTGATGGCGGAGGGGAAGAAGCTGTTCCTGAATCGCTGAGTGTGTGTCTTCAGGCTCCTGTACCTCCTCCCTGATGGCGGAGGGGAAGAAGCAGTTACTGAATCGCTGAGTGTGTGTCTTCAGGCTCCTGTACCTCCTCCCTGATGGCGGAGGGGAAGAAGCAGTTACTGAATCGTTGAGTGTGTGTCTTCAGGCTCCTGTACCTCCTCCCCGATGGCGGAGGGGAAGAAGCTGTTCCTGAATCGTTGAGTGTGTGTCTTCAGGCTCCTGTACCTCCTCCCTGATGGCGGAGGGGAAGAAGCAGTTACTGAATCGCTGAGTGTGTGTCTTCAGGCTCCTGTACCTCCTCCCTGATGGCGGAGGGGAAGAAGCTGTTCCTGAATCGCTGAGTGTGTGTCTTCAGGCTCCTGTACCTCCTCCCTGATGGCGGAGGGGAAGAAGCTGTTCCTGAATGGCTGAGTGTGTGTCTTCAGGCTCCTGTACCTCTTCCCTGATGGCAGAGGGGAAGAAGCTGTTCCTGAATAGCTGAGTGTGTGTCTTCAGGCTCCTGTACCTCCTCCCTGATGGCGGAGGGGAAGAAGCTGTTCCTGAATCGCTGAGTGTGTGCCTTCAGGGTCCTGTACCTCCCCCCTGATGGCGGAGGGGAAGAAGCTGTTCCTGAATCACTGAGTGTGTGTCTTCAGGCTCCCGTACCTCCTCCCTGATGGCGGAGGGGAAGAAGCTGTTCCTGAATGGCTGAATGTGTGTCTTCAGGCTCCTGTACCTCCTCCCTGATGGCGGAGGGGAAGAAGCTGTTCCTGAATCGCTGAGTGTGTGTCTTCAGGCTCCTGTACCTCCTCCCTGATGGCGGAGGGGAAGAAGCTGTTCCTGAATAACTGAGTGTGTGTCTTCAGGCTCCTGTACCTCCTCCCTGATGGCGGAGGGGAAGAAGCTGTTCCTGAATCGTTGAGTCTTCAGGCTCCTATACCTCCTTCCTGATGGCGGAAGGGAAAAAGCTGTCTCTGAATTACTGAGTGTGTGCCTTCAGGCTCCTGTACCTCCTCCCTGATGGCGGAGGGGAAGAAGCTGTTCCTGAATCGCTGAGTGTGTGCCTTTAGGGTCCTGTACCTCCTCCCTGATGGCGGAGGGGAAGAAGCTGTTCCTGAATCACTGAGTGTGTGTCTTCAGGCTCCCGTACCTCCTCCCTGATGGCGGAGGGGAAGAAGCTGTTCCTGAATCGTTGAGTCTTCAGGCTCCTATACCTCCTTCCTGATGGCGGAAGGGAAAAAGCTGTCTCTGAATTACTGAGTGTGTGCCTTCAGGCTCCTGTACCTCCTCCCTGATGGCGGAGGGGAAGAAGCTGTTCCTGAATCGCTGAGTGTGTGCCTTTAGGGTCCTGTACCTCCTCCCTGATGGCGGAGGGGAAGAAGCTGTTCCTGAATCACTGAGTGTGTGTCTTCAGGCTCCCGTACCTCCTCCCTGATGGCGGAGGGGAAGAAGCTGTTCCTGAATCGTTGAGTCTTCAGGCTCCTATACCTCCTTCCTGATGGCGGAAGGGAAAAAGCTGTCTCTGAATTACTGAGTGTGTGCCTTCAGGCTCCTGTACCTCCTCCCTGATGGCGGAGGGGAAGAAGCTGTTCCTGAATCGCTGAGTGTGTGTCTTCAGGCTCCTGTACCTCCTCCCTGATGGCGGTGGAGAAGAAGCTGTTCCTGAATCGCTGAGTGTGTGCCTTCAGGGTCCTGTACCTCCTCCCTGATGGCGGAGGGGAAGAAGCTGTTCCTGAATCACTGAGTGTGTGTCTTCAGGCTCCTGTACCTCCTCCCTGATGGCGGAGGAGAAGAAGCTGTTCCTGAATCACTGAGTGTGTGTCTTCAGGCTCCTGTACCTCCTCCCTGATGGCGGAGGCGAAGAGGCTGTTCCTGAATCGCTGAGTGTGTGTCTTCAGGCTCCCGTACCTCCTCCCTGATGGTGGAGGGGAAGAAGCTGTTCCTGAATCGTTGAGTCTTCAGGCTCCTATACCTCCTTCCTGATGGCGGAAGGGAAAAAGCTGTCTCTGAATTACTGAGTGTGTGCCTTCAGGCTCCTGTACCTCCTCCCTGATGGTAACAGTGAGAAAAGGGCATGCCCTGGGTGCAGGACGTCCTTAATAATAGACGCTGCCTTTCTGAGACACCGCTCCCTGAAGATGTCCTGGGTACTTTGTAGGCTTGTACTCAAGTTGGAGCTGACTAGATTTACAACCCTCTGCAGCTTCTTTCAGTCCTGTGCAGTAGCCCCTCCAAACCAGACAGTGATGCAGCCTGTCAGAATGCTCTCCACGGTACAACTACAGAAGTTTTTGAGTGTATTTGTTGACATGCCAAATCACTTCAAACTCCTAATGAAGTATCGTCATTGTCTTGCCTCCCGGATTTCAACATTTCCAGCCGGGTCGCTGCTTATTCTTGTGATTGTAGCCTTGTTGATTCTTCCACGGAGAGAGCAAACGGAACATACCAAGTCCAATGTGCGGACGGCCCCAGACACTGTGTGGGACAGAGGGGGAGAAACCCACACGGATGTCAGCTAGCCGTAAGAAGACGTGATCCTCTGTCACCCACCTCCGTGCGTGGAAGACGGAGAAAGGAGCAGGGACGTCTGAGAAGTCAGAAACGGGAAATCAAAGGAATTCTTAGGAGTTTGGTTCTGAGCGTGAGCGGAAGCTCTATCACGAATTGTAACTTCCGGTTCACATCTTCACTGTTACGCTGTACTTATTTTTGTTTGGCAGTTCTGTGGGAGCTGGTCTGCTCTGCTTTCAGCCTGTTGGGGCTATTGTTGAAGATCAGGGATGATGTGGAACACCTGCCGTCCAACTGGCTGGAGGTTTTACTCTGCGGCGCGCGGCCCGGTGGTTAGGGTGTCGGACTGGCGATCTGAAGGTCGTGGGTTCGAGCCCCGGCCCGGGTGGTTTGTTGTGTCCTTGAGCGAGGCACTTAACCACACACATCGCTCCGGTCGGCCCGGCTGAAAACGGGTACCGGCAAAACACTGGGGGTTAACCTCGGGATAGACTGGCATCCTATCGGGGTGGGGGGGGGGTATCCTCGTACTCTCAGTCGCTTCACGTCACAGAAACCGGCATAAACACCGGCCTGATGAGCCTAAAGGCTCGGGGGGGGGGGGACAGACTGTGACTTTTTTTTTCTTGCTGAGGGACAATAAGCTTGGTTTTGGGGCTTGTCTTCGAGAGGAGAGGAAGGGGGAAGTCGCTGAGGAGAACCGGTCGTAGCGTAGCGATACGGTGGGAGGCCCGTTTGTTCGAGATGGATCGCGAGCGACGCTCGGAAGGTGGTGTGTGTGTGTGTGTGTGTGTGAGTGTGTGTGTGTGTGTGCCTGTGTGTGTGTGAGTGTGTGTGTATGTGTGTGTGTGTGTGTGAGTGTGTGTGTGTGTGTGTGTGTGAGTGTGTGTGAGTGTGTGTGTGAGTGTGTGTCTGTGTGTGTGAGTGTGTGTGTGTGTGCGTGAGTGTGTGTGTATGTGTGTGTGTGTGTGTGAGTGTGTGTGTGTGTGAGTGTGTGTGAGTGTGTGTGTGAGTGTGTGTCTGTGTGTGTGAGTGTGTGTGTGTGTGTGTGAGTGTGAGTGAGTGTGTGTGTGTGTGTGTGTGTGTGTGTGTGTGTGTGTGTGAGTGTGTGTGTGTGTGAGTGAGTGAGTGTGTGTGTATGTGTGTGGTTTCACGTTGACTGAGGGCCCGGCGTTCGAGTGACGGAGAAGTTCCTGATGAGCTCAAACTTTTGCATGTTTGCCTGTTTGATTAGAACAGGCCCCTTTCTTGTTGCTATTCTTTACTAACCCCTCAGTTGAGGTTCGTAAATACAATTCCTTGAATCGTATGCAGTGTACAGTCTGTTATTTGGTGGCGCTAATCTGTAACGGGGGTAGCGAATGACACAGCGCCCATGCAGAGCAGGGTTTGGGGCGGGATCGAGTGGACCTCAGTCTCGCGAGTTTGGCGGGTCTGGGGGGGTGGGTCTTCTGGACACGTGCACAGGGTGTCTGGCCTGGACGTGACTTGTGAACCCGCCAGGGGTGAGCTGCGGGCACCCGGCGGGGAGAGCGCTCACAGCGGCCAGTGACCGGGGACGGCCCGCGGCCCTCGGTGGCACCACCCTAGTGGGTTCTTGCAGCTTCGCCTCCAGGCTGGCCGAGCAGCCCCTCCCCCCCCACCCCCGGGCAAGCTGATTCTGTGTTAACGTCCGGACCTCCCTGCGTAAGAGGCCTCTTCACCTGCCATCGCTGGAATGGTGCTGTCTTCGCCGTGAATTCATACTGAGGACAGGTCGACGATATGGCCGGCTGCACCGTTGTCTGCTGCCTTCGCTGGCAGAGGACCATTTAAATTCCTTCCCTTTTCATTCATTCCGTGAAAGACACAGGAGCAGAATTAGGCCATTCGGTCCATCAAGTCTGCTCTGCTATCCCATCAGCTGATCATTATTATTGTTATGAGCAGAGAGACAACATCTGCCGGAAGTAAATTCCTTGTATGTGCACAGGTACTTGGCGGTTAAAGTCTGATTCTGATTCTGATTCTGTTCCTGGACTGTACCTTGACTGTTTCTCGACTGTTCCTGGAATATTCCTTGACTTCTCCTGTACAGTTCCTGGATTGAGGAACTGCTCTTCAACTGTCCCTTGACAGTTCCTGGACCATTCCTCGACTGTCCCGGGACTGTTCCTGGACTTTTCCCTGACTGACTGATTCTGGACTGTTCTATGACCATCCCTGGACTGTGTGCCTCATCAATAGGACTTCAACTGTTCCTCGACTGTATCGTTCCTCGACTGTTCCTTGACTGTTCATTCACTTTTTCTTGACTGTCCTCGGACTGTTCCTCAACTGTCCCTGGGTTTTTCATTGACAGCCGCTAGGCTGTTCCTCGACTGCTCCTGGACCGTTCCATGACCGTCCCTGAACAGTTCCTCAACAGTACCAAGAATGCTCCTTGCAGGTTCCCCACTGTCCCTTGACAGTCCTAGACTTTTCCTCAACTGTTCCTGAAAGGTTCCTTGACCTTTCCTTGATCGTTCCTGTACTACTCCACGAACGTCCCTGGACTGTTCCTGGACCGTCCCTCAGAAGCTCATGGACTGTGCATCCTTTTCCTTGGCCATTCCAGGGTTGTTCCAGAACCGTCCTAGACTTTTTCTCAACAGTTTCTTGACTATTCCTCGACTGCTTCTCGACTGTTCCTCGAATATTCCTTGACTGTACCTCAACTGTTCCTGGACTGTTCTTGCAATGTTCCTGGGCTGCTCCTCCCTCTTCTCAACTTTTCCTTCAAAGTACCTCGACTGTTCCTTGACCGTTCTTGGAACATTGGAACATTGGAACATTGTTCCTCGTCTGTCCATGGACTGTTCCAGGACAGTTTCTCGACTTTTCCTCGACAGTTCCTGGACTCTTCCAGGACCATCCCTCAACAACTGTTCCACGACTGTTTCTGGACAGATTATTGACTGTTCCACGATTGTTCCTTGACCGTTCTTGGAACATTCGACATTGGAACATCCCTTGGCTGTTCCTCGACTGTCCATGGACTGTTCCAGGATGGTTTCTCGACTTTTCCTTGACAGTTCCTGGGCTCTTCCAGGACCATCCCTCAACTGTTCCTCGAATGTTCCTGGACTGTAGCGTTCCTGGGCTGTTCCTCAAATGTTCCTGGCCCCTTCCCCTACTCTTCCTTGACAGTAACTTCACCGTTCCTGGACTGATCCTGGACTGGTCCCCCACTGATCCTAGAGGGTCCCTTGACTGTCCCTAGACAGTTGCTAAACTGATCCTTAGCAGTTTCTCAACTGTTCCGCAATTGCTCCTTGAATTTTCCTCAGCTACCCTTGGACTGTTTCTCGACTGTTACCGGTCCATTCCTCGACTGTCCCTGTATTATTCCTAGTCAAGAAGAA
Source organism: Hypanus sabinus (assembly GCF_030144855.1). Taxonomy (NCBI): domain Eukaryota; kingdom Metazoa; phylum Chordata; class Chondrichthyes; order Myliobatiformes; family Dasyatidae; genus Hypanus; species Hypanus sabinus. The sequence continues at coordinate 41,825 of NW_026781407.1, forward strand.
AAGAAAAGCTTACGAAAGGTTCAAAGCACTAGGTAATGATAGAGATCTAGAAGATTGTAAGGCTAGCAGGAAGGAGCTTAAGAATGAAATCAGGAGAGCCAGAAGGGGCCATGAGAAGGCCTTGGCGGGCAGGATTAAGGAAACCCCCAAAGCATTCTACAGGTATGTGAAGAGCAAGAGGATAAGACGTGAGAGAATAGGACCAATCAAGTGTGACAGTGGGAAAGTGTGCATGGAACCAGAGAAGATGGCAGAGGTACTTAATGAATACTTTGCTTCAGTATTCACAATGGAAAAGGACCTTGGCGATGGTAGTAATGACTTGCAGCAGACTGAAACGCTTGAGCATGTAGGCACTAACAAAGGATGTGCTGGAGCTTTTAGAAAACATCAAGTTGGGTAAGTCACCGGGACCGGTTTAGATGTATCCCAGGCTACTGTGGGAGGCGAGGGAGGAGATTGCTGAGCCTCTGGCGATGATCTTTGCATCATCAATGGGGACAGGAGAGGTTCCAGAAGATTGGAGTGTTGCAGTTGTGGTTCCATTATTCAAGAAAGGGAGTAGAGATAGCCCAGGGAATTATACACCAGTGAGTCTTACTTCAGTGGTTGGTACGTTGATGGAGAAGATCCTGAGAGGCAGGATTTATGAACATTTGGAGAGGCATAATATGATTGGGAATAGCCAGCATGGTTTTGTGAAAGGCAGGTCGTGCCTTACGAGCCTGATTGAACTTCTTTGAGGATGTGACTAAACACATTGATGAGGGTAAAGCTGTAGATGTAGTGTATATGGATTTCAGCAAGGCGTTTGATAAGGTACCCCATGCAAGGCTTATTGAGAAAGTAAGGAGGCATGGGATCCAAGGGGACATTGCTTTGTGGATGCAGAACTGGCTTGCCCACAGAAGGCAAAGAGTGGGTGTAGACGGGTCATATTCTGCATGGAGGTCAATGACCAATGGGGTGCCTCAGAGATCTGTTCTGGGACCCCTACACTTTGTGATTTTTATAAATGACCTCAATGAGGAAGTGGAGAGATGGGTTAGTAAATTTGCTGATGACACAAATTTGGGAGGTGTTGTGGATAGTGTGGAGGGCTGTCAGAGGTTGCAGAGGGGCATTGATAGGATGCAAAAATGGGCTGAGAAGTGGCAGATGGAGTTCAACCCAGATAAGTGTGAGGTGGTTCATTTTAGTAGGCCAAATATGATGGCAGAGTATAGTATTAATGGTAAGACTCTTGGCAGTGTGGAAGATCAGAGGGATCTTGGGGTCCGAGTCCATAGGACACTCAAAGCAGCTGCAGGTTGACTCTGTGGTTAAGAAAGCGTACGGTGTATTGGCCTTTATCAATCTTGGAATCAAATTTAGGAGCCGAGAGGTAATGTTACCACTGTATAGGACCTTGGTCAGACCCCACTTGGAATACTGTGCTCAGTTCTGGTTGCCTCACTACAGGAAGGATGTGGAAACCACAGAAAGGGTGCAGAGGAGATTTACAAGGACGTTGCCTGGATTGGGGAGTGTGCCTTATGGGAACAGGTTGAGTGAACTCGGCTTTTTCTCCTCGGAGTGACGGAGGATGAGAGGTGACCTGATAGAGGTGTACAAGATGATGAGAGGCATTGACCGTGTGGATAGTCAGAGGCTTTTTCCCCAGGACTGGAATGGTTGCCACAAGAGGACACAGGTTTAAGGTGCTGGAGAGTAGGTACGGAGGAGATGTCAGGGGTAAGTTTTTCACTCAGAGAGCGGTGAGTGTGTGGAATACACTGCCAGTGACGGTGGTGGAGGCGGATACGATAGGGTCTTTTAAGAGACTCCTGGATAGGTACATGGAGCTTAGAAAAATAGAGGGCTATGGGTAACCCATGGTAATTTCTAAGGTAGGGTCATGTTCGGCACAGCTTTGTGGGCCGAACAGCCTGTATTGTGCTGTAGGTTTTCTACGTTTCCATATTTCTATGTAAATGTCCCTGGACTTTTCGTCGACAATGTCTGAACTGTTTCTGGACTGATCCCTCTCTGTTCCTGGAACTTTCTTTGACTGTTCCTGGACTTTTCCTGTTCCTTGATTGCTCCTCAACAATACCAAGAATGTCTCTTGAAGGTTCCTCGACTGTCACTCACCTGTTCCTGGACTGTTCCTCAACAGCTTTGATCTGCTCCTGGGCTGTCCCTGGAACAGTCCCTGGACTATTCCTCAAATGTTCCACAACAATGTCTCAATTGTCCTTGGACAGTTCCTGGTCTGCCCCTGGACTGCTCGTGGACTGATCCTTGACTGTTTCTGGAATGTTACCTGAGTGTTCTTTGACCATTCCAGGTCCATCCCTGGCCATTCCTCAAAGGTTCTTGGACCATTCTTTCACCATTCCCAGGACTGTTCCTCGAATGCCCCTCGTCTGTCCTCGACAGGGCTTGCCCTGTTCCTGGACAGATTCTCGACTGTTCCTCAACTATTCCTCAACCATTCATGGAATGTTCCTCAACTGTTACTTGAGTGTACCTTGACTGTTCCTCGACTGTTCCTGGAATGTTTGTCAATTGTTCTTCAACTCTTCCTTGACTGCACCTCAACTATTCCTGTAACATTTCTCAACTCTTCATCAACTGTCCCTGGACTGTTCCTCGACTGTTCTTGAACTGTTCCTCAACTGTTACTTGAGTGTACCTTGAGTGTACCTTGACTGTCCCTGGACTGTTCCTCGACTAATTTCTAATTTCTTTAGATGCAGCAAGAATTGGTTGTGTTTGGCTGTATATATTAGATTTTGCTGAGATATTTCTAATAGCTGTAATTGCGGGAGCATTCTGTGCTCTGCACCATTGGTTTTTACTGACAGAAGCAATTTGTCAATTGTTCTTCAACTCTTCCTTGACTGCACCTCAACTATTCCTGTAACATTTCTCAACTCTTCATCAACTGCTGCTGGACTGTCCCTTGTATGTCCATTGACTGTTCCCTCCGCTGTTCCGCACCTGTTCCTAGACTGTTTGTCGACTGTTCCTTGGTTGTTCCTGGACTGTTCCTCCACACATCCAGCACTGTCCCAAGAGCACTCTTGGACTGTTGCTCAGCTGTTCCTGAAATGTTCCTTGACTGTACTTCGACTCTCGAAGGACTGACCCTGGGCTCTAACTTGACAGTTCCTTCATCATTCCTCGAATACTCCTTGAGAGTCCCTGGAGGGCTGCTGGACTGTTCCTCAGCTCCTCCTGGACTCTTCCTTGAATTTTGCTTGACTGATCCTCGACTGTTCCTTGACTGTCACTCAAGGGTTCCTGCACTCTTCGTTGACTGATCCTCGACTGTTCCTTGACTGTCACTCAAGGGTTCCTGCACTCTTCGTTGACTGATCCTCGACTGTTCCTTGACTGTCACTCAAGGGTTCCTGCACTCTTTGTTGACTGATCCTCGACTGTTCCTTGACTGTCACTCAAGGGTTCCTGCACTCTTCGTTGACTGTTCCTCTACTGCTCCTTGACTGCTCCTCAGTTGTCCCTTGACCGTTCCACGACAGTCCTTAGAATGTTCCTGGACTCTAACGTGACAATTCCTGAACTGATCATCATCAACTGTTCCTTGCCAGTTCTTAAGCTGTTCTTCGACTGTTCGTGGAATGTTCATTTATTGCTTCTTCGACTGTTCATGGACTGTTCCTTCAAGTGTTCCTAGACTGTCAACTTCCCCTGAACTGTTCCTCACCTGTTCCTTGACTGTTCTTCAACTGTTCGTGGAATATTCCTTGACTGTTCCATGACTGTCCATAGAATCTTCCTGGACTGTACCTTTACTGCTCCTGGACAGATTATCGATTGTTCCACGACTGTTCCTGGACTGTTTCTGGACAGATTATTGACTGTTCCACGACTGTTCCTGGACAGATTATCGTCTGTTCCGTGACTGTTCCTGGACTGTTTCTGGACAGATTATCGACTGTTCCACGACTGTTCCTGGACTGTTTCTGGACAGATTATTGACTGTTCCATGACTGTTCCTGGACAGATTATCGTCTGTTCCATGACTGTTCCTGGACTGTTTCTGGATAGATTATCGACAGTTCCACGACTGTTCCTGGACAGATTATCGACTGTTCCACGACTGTTCCTGGACCATTTCTGGACAGATTATCGACTGTTCCTGGACCGTTTTTGGACAGATTATCGACTGTTCCTGGACCATTTCTGGACAGATTATCGACCGTTCCAGGACTGTTTCTGGACAGATTATCGATTGTTCCATGACTGTTCCTGGACTGTTTCTGGACAGATTATTGACTGTTCCTGGACTGTTTCTGTACAGATTATCGACTGTTCCACGACTGTTCCTGGACTGTTTCTGGACAGATTATCATCTGTTCCACCACTGTTCCTGGACAGGTTATCGACTGTTCCACGACTGTTCCTGGACCGTTTCTGGACAGATTATCGACTGTTCCACGACGGTTCCTGGACTGTTTCTGGACAGATTATCGACTGTTCCAGGACCGTTTCTGGACAGATTATCGACTGTTCCTGGACTGTTTCTGGACAGATTATCGACAGTTCCATGACTGCTCCTGGACTGTTTCTGGACAGATTATCGACTGTTCCACGACTGTTCCTGGACTGTTGTTGGACAGATTATCAACTGTTCCACGACTGTTCCTGGACTGTTTCTGGACAGATTATCGATTGTTCCACGACTGTTCCTGGACTGTTGTTGGACAGATTATTGACTGTTCCACGACTGTTTCTGGACAGATTATCGACTGTTCCACGACTGTTCCTGGACTGTTTCTGGACAGATTATCGTCTGTTCCACGACTGTTCCTGGACAGATTATCGACTGTTCCACGACTGTTCCTGGACCATTTCTGGATAGATTATCGACTGTTCCTGGACCGTTTCTGGACAGTTTATCGACTGTTCCACGACTGTTCCTGGACTGTTTCTGGACAGATTATCGACTGTTCCTGGACTGTTTCTGGACAGATTATCGACTGTTCCATGACTGTTCCTGGACTGTTTCTGGACAGATTATCGACTGTTCCTGGACTGTTTCTGGACAGATTATCGACTGTTCCATGACTGTTCCTGGACTGTTTCTGGACAGATTATCGACTGTTCCTGGACCGTTTCTGGACAGATTATCGACTGTTCCATGACTGTTCCTGGACTGTTTCTGGACAGATTATCGACTGTTCCATGACTGTTCCTGGACTGTTTCTGGACAGATTATCGACTGTTCCTGGACCGTTTCTGGACAGATTATCGACTGTTCCATGACTGTTCCTGGACTGTTTCTGGACAGATTATCGACTGTTCCACGACTGTTCCTGGACTGTTTCTGGACAGATTATCGTCTGTTCCACGACTGTTTCTGGACAGATTATCGACTGTTCCACGACTGTTCCTGGACCATTTCTGGATAGATTATCGACTGTTCCTGGACTGTTTCTGGACAGATTATCGACTGTTCCACGACTGTTCCTGGACCGTTTCTGGACAGTTTATCGACTGTTCCATGACTGTTCCTGGACCGTTTCTGGACAGATTATCGACTGTTCCTGGACTGTTTCTGGACAGATTATCGACTGTTCCACGACTGTTCCTGGACTGTTTCTGGACAGATTATCGATTGTTCCACGACTGTTCCTGGACTGTTGTTGGACAGATTATCGACTGTTCCACGACTGTTCCTGGACTGTTGTTGGACAGATTATCGACTGTTCCACGACTGTTCCTGGACCGTTTCTGGACAGTTTATCGACTGTTCCACGACTGTTCCTGGACCGTTTCTGGACAGATTATCGACTGTTCCTGGACTGTTTCTGGACAGATTATCGACTGTTCCATGACTGTTCCTGGACTGTTTCTGGACAGATTATCGACTGTTCCTGGACCGTTTCTGGACAGATTATCGACTGTTCCATGACTGTTCCTGGACTGTTTCTGGACAGATTATCGACTGTTCCACGACTGTTCCTGGACTGTTTCTGGACAGATTATCGTCTGTTCCACGACTGTTTCTGGACAGATTATCGACTGTTCCACGACTGTTCCTGGACCATTTCTGGATAGATTATCGACTGTTCCTGGACTGTTTCTGGACAGATTATCGATTGTTCCACGACTGTTCCTGGACTGTTGTTGGACAGATTATCGACTGTTCCACGACTGTTCCTGGACCGTTTCTGGACAGTTTATCGACTGTTCCACGACTGTTCCTGGACAGATTATCGACTGTTCCTGGACTGTTTCTGGACAGATTATCGACTGTTCCACGACTGTTCCTGGACTGTTTCTGGACAGATTATCGATTGTTCCACGACTGTTCCTGGACTGTTGTTGGACAGATTATCGACTGTTCCACGACTGTTCCTGGACTGTTGTTGGACAGATTATCGACTGTTCCACGACTGTTCCTGGACCGTTTCTGGACAGTTTATCGACTGTTCCACGACTGTTCCTGGACCGTTTCTGGACAGATTATCGACTGTTCCTGGACTGTTTCTGGACAGATTATCGACTGTTCCTGGACTGTTTCTGGACAGATTATCGACTGTTCCATGACTGTTCCTGGACTGTTTCAGGACAGATTATCGACTGTTCCTGGACCGTTTCTGGACAGTTTATCGACTGTTCCACGACTGTTCCTGGACCGTTTCTGGACAGATTATCGACTGTTCCTGGACTGTTTCTGGACAGATTATCGACTGTTCCTGGACTGTTTCTGGACAGATTATCGACTGTTCCATGACTGTTCCTGGACTGTTTCTGGACAGATTATCGACTGTTCCATGACTGTTCCTGGACTGTTTCTGGACAGATTATCGACTGTTCCATGACTGTTCCTGGACTGTTTCTGGACAGATTATCGACTGTTCCTGGACCGTTTCTGGACAGATTATCGACTGTTCCATGACTGTTCCTGGACTGTTTCTGGACAGATTATCGACTGTTCCTGGACCGTTTCTGGACAGATTATCGACTGTTCCACGACTGTTCCTGGACTGTTTCTGGACAGATTATCGACTGTTCCATGACTGTTCCTGGACTGTTTCTGGACAGATTATCGACTGTTCCTGGACCGTTTCTGGACAGATTATCGACTGTTCCATGACTGTTCCTGGACTGTTTCTGGACAGATTATCAACTGTTCCATGACTGTTCCTGGACCCTTTCTGGACAGATTATCGACTGTTCCTGGACTGTTTCTGGACAGATTATCGACTGTTCCTGGACTGTTTCTGGACAGATTATCGACTGTTCCATGACTGTTCCTGGACTGTTTCTGGACAGATTATCGACTGTTCCTGGACTGTTTCTGGACAGATTATCGACTGTTCCATGACTGTTCCTGGACTGTTTCTGGACAGATTATCGACTGTTCCTGGACCGTTTCTGGACAGATTATCGACTGTTCCATGACTGTTCCTGGACTGTTTCTGGACAGATTATCAACTGTTCCTGGACCGTTTCTGGACAGATTATCGACTGTTCCACGACTGTTCCTGGACTGTTTCTGGACAGATTATCGACTGTTCCATGACTGTTCCTGGACTGTTTCTGGACAGATTATCGACTGTTCCTGGACCGTTTCTGGACAGATTATCGACTGTTCCATGACTGTTCCTGGACTGTTTCTGGACAGATTATCGACTGTTCCTGGACCGTTTCTGGACAGATTATCGACTGTTCCACGACTGTTCCTGGACTGTTTCTGGACAGATTATCGACTGTTCCATGACTGTTCCTGGACTGTTTCTGGACAGATTATCGACTGTTCCTGGACCGTTTCTGGACAGATTATCGACTGTTCCATGACTGTTCCTGGACTGTTTCTGGACAGATTATCGACTGTTCCATGACTGTTCCTGGACTGTTTCTGGACAGATTATCGACTGTTCCTGGACTGTTTCTGGACAGATTATCGACTGTTCCATGACTGTTCCTGGACTGTTTCTGGACAGATTATCGACTGTTCCTGGACCGTTTCTGGACAGATTATCGACTGTTCCATGACTGTTCCTGGACTGTTTCTGGACAGATTATCGTCTGTTCCACGACTGTTTCTGGACAGATTATCGACTGTTCCACGACTGTTCCTGGACCATTTCTGGATAGATTATCGATTGTTCCACGACTGTTCCTGGACTGTTGTTGGACAGATTATCGACTGTTCCACGACTGTTCCTGGACTGTTGTTGGACAGATTATCGACTGTTCCACGACTGTTCCTGGACTGTTGTTGGACAGATTATCGACTGTTCCACGACTGTTCCTGGACCGTTTCTGGACAGTTTATCGACTGTTCCACAACTGTTCCTGGACCGTTTCTGGACAGATTATCGACTGTTCCTGGACTGTTTCTGGACAGATTATCGACTGTTCCTGGACTGTTTCTGGACAGATTATCGACTGTTCCATGACTGTTCCTGGACTGTTTCTGGACAGATTATCGATTGTTCCACGACTGTTCCTGGACTGTTGTTGGACAGATTATCGACTGTTCCACGACTGTACCTGGACCGTTTCTGGACAGTTTATCGACTGTTCCACGACTGTTCCTGGACCGTTTCTGGACACATTATCGACTGTTCCTGTACTGTTTCTGGACAGAATATCGACTGTTCCACGACTGTTCCTGGACTGTTTCTGGACAGATTATCGACTGTTCCATGACTGTTCCTGGACTGTTTCTGGACAGATTATCGACTGTTCCTGGACCGTTTCTGGACAGATTATCGACTGTTCCATGACTGTTCCTGGACTGTTTCTGGACAGATTATCGATTGTTCCACGACTGTTCCTGGACTGTTGTTGGACAGATTATCGTCTGTTCCTGGACCGTTTCTGGACAGATTATCGACTGTTCCATGACTGTTCCTGGACTGTTTCTGGACAGATTATCGATTGTTCCATGACTGTTCCTGGACTGTTTCTGGACAGATTATCGACTGTTCCATGACTGTTTCTGGACAGATTATCGACTGTTCCTGGACCGTTTCTGGACAGATTATCGACTGTTCCACGACTGTTCCTGGACTGTTTCTGGACAGATTATCGATTGTTCCACGACTGTTCCTGGACTGTTGTTGGACAGATTATCGACTGTTCCAAAACTGTTCCTGGACTGTTGTTGGACAGATTATCGACTGTTCCACGACTGTTCCTGGACCGTTTCTGGACAGTTTATCGACTGTTCCACAACTGTTCCTGGACCGTTTCTGGACAGATTATCGACTGTTCCTGGACTGTTTCTGGACAGATTATCGACTGTTCCTGGACTGTTTCTGGACAGATTATCGACTGTTCCATGACTGTTACTGGACTGTTTCTGGACAGATTATCGACTGTTCCTGGACCGTTTCTGGACAGATTATCGACTGTTCCATGACTGTTCCTGGACTGTTTCTGGACAGATTATCGATTGTTCCACGACTGTTTCTGGACTGTTTCTGGACAGATTATCGACTGTTCCATGACTGTTTCTGGACAGCACTTTGGCTATTCCTTGACAGCTTCTCAACTTCTCCTTTACCATTCCCTGACTATTCCTCGATTGTCCCTTGACTGTCCCTCCAGTATCCCACGACTGTTCCTGGACTGTTTCTGGACAGATTATCGATTGTTCCATGACTGTTCCTGGACTGTTTCTGGACAGATTATCGACTGTTCCATGACTGTTTCTGGACAGATTATCGACTGTTCCACAACTGTTCCTGGACCGTTTCTGGACAGATTATCGACTGTTCCACGACTGTTCCTGGACTGTTTCTGGACAGATTATCGATTGTTCCACGACTGTTCCTGGACTGTTGTTGGACAGATTATCGACTGTTCCAAAACTGTTCCTGGACTGTTGTTGGACAGATTATCGACTGTTCCACGACTGTTCCTGGACCGTTTCTGGACAGTTTATCGACTGTTCCACAACTGTTCCTGGACCGTTTCTGGACAGATTATCGACTGTTCCTGGACTGTTTCTGGACAGATTATCGACTGTTCCTGGACTGTTTCTGGACAGATTATCGACTGTTCCATGACTGTTACTGGACTGTTTCTGGACAGATTATCGACTGTTCCTGGACCGTTTCTGGACAGATTATCGACTGTTCCATGACTGTTCCTGGACTGTTTCTGGACAGATTATCGATTGTTCCACGACTGTTCCTGGACTGTTGTTGGACAGATTATCGACTGTTCCACGACTGTTCCTGGACCGTTTCTGGACAGTTTATCGACTGTTCCACGACTGTTCCTGGACCGTTTCTGGACAGATTATCGACTGTTCCTGGACTGTTTCTGGACAGATTATCGACTGTTCCACGACTGTTCCTGGACTGTTTCTGGACAGATTATCGACTGTTCCTGGACCATTTCTGGACAGATTATCGACCGTTCCAGGACTGTTTCTGGATAGATTATCGATTGTTCCATGACTGTTCCTGGACTGTTTCTGGACAGATTATTGACTGTTCCTGGACTGTTTCTGTACAGATTATCGACTGTTCCACGACTGTTCCTGGACTGTTTCTGGACAGATTATCGTCTGTTCCACCACTGTTCCTGGACAGATTATCGACTGTTCCACGACTGTTCCTGGACCGTTTCTGGACAGATTATCGACTGTTCCACGACTGTTCCTGGACTGTTTCTGGACAGATTATCGACTGTTCCAGGACCGTTTCTGGACAGATTATCGACTGTTCCTGGACTGTTTCTGGACAGATTATCGACTGTTCCACGACTGTTCCTGGACTGTTGTTGGACAGATTATCGACTGTTCCACGACTGTTCCTGGACCGTTTCTGGACAGTTTATCGACTGTTCCATGACTGTTCCTGGACCGTTTCTGGACAGATTATCGACTGTTCCTGGACTGTTTCTGGACAGATTATCGACTGTTCCTGGACTGTTTCTGGACAGATTATCGACTGTTCCATGACTGTTCCTGGACTGTTTCTGGACAGATTATCGACTGTTCCTGGACCGTTTCTGGACAGATTATCGACTGTTCCACGACTGTTCCTGGACTGTTTCTGGACAGATTATCGATTGTTCCACGACTGTTCCTGGACTGTTGTTGGACAGATTATCGACTGTTCCAAAACTGTTCCTGGACTGTTGTTGGACAGATTATCGACTGTTCCACGACTGTTCCTGGACCGTTTCTGGACAGTTTATCGACTGTTCCACAACTGTTCCTGGACCGTTTCTGGACAGATTATCGACTGTTCCTGGACTGTTTCTGGACAGATTATCGACTGTTCCTGGACTGTTTCTGGACAGATTATCGACTGTTCCATGACTGTTCCTGGACTGTTTCTGGACAGATTATCGACTGTTCCTGGACCGTTTCTGGACAGATTATCGACTGTTCCATGACTGTTCCTGGACTGTTTCTGGACAGATTATCGATTGTTCCACGACTGTTCCTGGACTGTTGTTGGACAGATTATCGTCTGTTCCTGGACCGTTTCTGGACAGATTATCGACTGTTCCATGACTGTTCCTGGACTGTTTCTGGACAGATTATCGATTGTTCCATGACTGTTCCTGGACTGTTTCTGGACAGATTATCGACTGTTCCATGACTGTTTCTGGACAGATTATCGACTGTTCCATGACTGTTTCTGGACTGTTGTTGGGCAGATTATCGACTGTTCCACGACTGTTCCTGGACTGTTTCTGGACAGATTATCGACTGTTCCATGACTCTTTCTGGACAGCACTTTGGCTATTCCTTGACAGCTTCTCAACTTCTCCTTTACCATTCCCTGACTATTCCTCGATTGTCCCTTGACTGTCCCTCCAGTATCCCACGACTGTTCATGGACTGTTCCTGGTCTGCACCTCGACCGTTCCTTAACTGTTCATCGACCTTCCTGGACCGTTCCCATACCATTCCTGGACCGTTTCCATACCATTCCTGGACCGTTTCCATACCATTCCTGGACCGTTCCCATACCATTCCTGGACAGTTCCCATACCGTTCCTGGACCGTTCCCATACCGTTCCTGGACCGTTCCCATACCATTCCTGGACCGTTTCCATACCATTCCTGGACCGTTTCCATACCATTCCTGGACCGTTCCCATACCATTCCTGGACAGTTCCCATACCGTTCCTGGACCGTTCCCATACCGTTCCTGGACCGTTCCCATACCATTCCTGGACAGTTCCCATACCGTTCCTGGACCGTTCCCATACCATTCCTGGACAGTTCCCATACCGTTCCTGGACCGTTTCCATACCATTCCTGGACCATTCCCATACCATTCCTGGACCGTTCCCATACCATTCCTGGACCGTTCCCATACCATTCCTGGACAGTTCCCATACCATTCCTGGACCGTTTCCATACCATTCCTGGACCGTTCCCATACCATTCCTGGACCGTTCCTCAACTGCTCCTGGGCTCTTACTCTACCGGTCCTGGACTGATAATCAGCTGTCCCTGGACTGTTCCTGGAATGGTACCGTACTGTCGCTGAACTGTTCCTCAAGTGCTCCTAGGCTGCCCCTGGACTGTTTCTGGACTGTCCTTCAACCGTTCCACAACGGTCCCCGGACTGTATCACAGCTGTTTCCTGACTGCTCCTGGACCGAACCTGCACTGTTCAATGAATGTTCCTTTACTATTCCTACACTGTCCTTCAACCGTTCCTGGTAAGTTCCTCGACCATTATTCAACTGTTCCTGGACGGTTAGAAACACAGAAAACCTGCAGCACAATACAGGCCCTTCAGCCCACAAAGCTGTGCCGAACGTGCTCTTAACTTAGAAATTACCTAGGGTTACCAACAGCCCTCTATTGTTCTAAGCTCCTTGTACTTGTCCAGCAGTCTCTGAAAAGACCCTATCGTATCCGCCTCCACCACCGTCACCGGCAGCCCATTCCACGCACTCACCACTCTCTGTGTGAAAAACTTACCCCTGACATCTCCTCTGTACCTACTCCCCAGCACCTTAAAACTGTGTCCTCGTTCATTGATCCTCAACTCTTCCTTGACTGCTCCTCGACTGTTCATGGAATGTCCCTTGGCTGTTTCACGATTGTCCATGTAATATTCCTGGACAGTCCCTAGACCGTTCCTTGAGAGTTCCTTGACTGTTCCTGGACCATTCCCTGTCTGTTCTAGTACTGGTCCTGGACTATTCACCGACTATTCCCGACTGTTACACGATTGTCCATGTAATATTCCTGGACAGTCCCTAGACCGTTCCTTGAGAGTTCCTTGACTGTTCCTGGACCATTCCCTGTCTGTTCTAGTACTGGTCCTGGACTATTCACCGACTATTCCCGGACTGTTACACGATTGTTTGTGGACAGTTCCTCAGCTGTTCCTGGACCATTTTCGACCGTTCCTCAACAGTTTCTCGACCGTTCCTCTATGGTTCTTGGACTGTTCCTGGTCTGTTCCTCGACTGCTCTTCGACTGTTCCACAACTGCTCCTGTTTAGTTTATTTGACTGTTCCTCCACTGCTCCTGTATCGCTCCTTGGACTCTTTGTGGACTGTCCCTTCATAGTTCCTCAACTGTTCCTGGTCTGTTCCTCGACTGTTCTTCGACTGTTCCTGGTCTGTTCCTCGACTGTTCTTCGACTGTTCCTCGACTGTTCTTGGACTGTTCCTGGTCTGTTCCTCGACTGTTCCTCAACTGTTCCTGGTCTGTTCCTCGACTGTTCCTCAACTGTTCCTGGTCTGTTCCTCGACTGTTCTTCGACTGTTCCTGGTCTGTTCCTCGACTGTTCTTGGACTGTTCCTGGTCTGTTCCTCAACTGTTCCTGGTCTGTTCCTCGACTGTTCTTGGACTGTTCCTGGTCTGTTCCTCAACTGTTCCTGGTCTGTTCCTCGACTGTTCTTGGACTGTTCCTGGTCTGTTCCTCGACTGTTCTTGGACTGTTCCTGGTCTGTTCCTCGACTGTTCCTCAACTGTTCCTGGTCTGTTCCTCGACTGTTCTTCGACTGTTCCTGGTCTGTTCCTCGACTGTTCTTGGACTGTTCCTGGTCTGTTCCTCGACTGTTCCTCAACTGTTCCTGGTCTGTTCCTCGACTGTTCTTCGACTGTTCCTGGTCTGTTCCTCGACTGTTCTTCGACTGTTCCTGGTCTGTTCCTCGACTGTTCTTCGACTGCTCCTTGAATGTCCCGGGACTCTTTGTGGACAATTCCTCGACAGTTCCTCTATTCTTCCTCGATTGTTCCTGGACTGTACCTGCACTGTTCCTCAACTGACCCTCCATTGTTCCTAAACAGTTCGGGAACAATTTTCACTGCTGAAATATCCAGCTTAATTTTTACTTCTTTTTTCTACTTATTTCAGCACAGTTTGTTTGCTTTTGCACAATAGTAATAGTAAAAGGAATTGTCTTTCAATGTACAGGACTGACTGTGCAAAATCTATGGCACACATGCATGTACGACAGATTTATAAGTGTGTATGTGTGTGTATCTATATATATAGCTAGTTAGGGTGCCTAAAACTTTTGCACAGTACTGTAGTAATTTTATGTATTGCACTGTACTGCTGCCACAAAAAAACAACAAATTTTAAGATGTACTGTATATGCATGATGATAAACTTGATTCTGATACGGGTATCTGTTGTGGATTGACAGTGGGAAGGGGGCAGATAGAGGGGGGAATCATGGTTGGGAAAAGGGGAAGGGAGAGGGAGAATCATGGTTGAGAAAAGGGGAATGGAGAGGGGAATCATGTTTGGGAAAAGGGGAAGGGAGAGGGGAATCATGGTTGGGAAAAGAGGAAGGGAGAGGGGAATCATGGTTGGGAAAAGGGGAAAGTAGACGGGGATCATGGTTGGGAAAAGGGGAAGGGAGAGGGGGAATCATGGTTGGGGAAAGGGGAAGGGAGAGGGGAATCGTGGTTGTGAAAAGGGGAAGGGAGAGGGAAATCATGATTGGGAAAAGGGGAAGGGTGAGGGGAATGGAGAGGGGAAACACAGTTGGGATAAAGGGGAGGGAGAGCGGAATCATGGTTGGGAAAAGGGGAAGGGAGAAGGGAATCATGGTTGGGAAAAGGGGAATGGAGAGGGGAATCATGTTTGGGAAAAGGGGAAAGGAGAGGGGAAGCGTGGTTGGGGAAAGGGGAAAGGAGAGGGGAATCATGGTTGGGATAAGGGGAAGGGAGAGGGGGAATCACGGTTGGGCAAAGGGGAAGGGAGAGGAGAATCATGGTTGGGAAAAGGGGAAGGAAAAGGGGGAATCATGGTTGGAAAAAGGGGAAGGGAGAGGGGAATCATGGTTGGGAAAAGGGGAAAGTAGATTGGGATCATGGTTGGGAAAAGGGGAAGGGAGAGGGGGAATCATGGTTGAGGAAAGGGGAAGGGAGAGGGGAATCATGTTTGGGGAATGGGGAAAGGAGAGGGGGAATCATGGTTGGTAAAAGGGGAAGGGAGAGGGGGAATCATGGTTGGGAAAAGGGGACAGGAGAGGGGAATCATGATTGGGAAAAGGGGAAGGGAGAGGGGAGGGGGCGGGAAGCACCAGACAGACATTCTGTAATGATCAATAAACCAATTGTTTGGAATCAAATGACCTTGCACTCACACCACAGCCTGTCATTCCTTCTCTACCCCTGTCCCACAACCCTCCTGCTGCGCTCCACCCTCGCCATTCCCAACACCCTTTGCTCCCGCCAGATTCACAAACTTTCTCTCCGCTCCACGTTGGCAAATACAATCTTCGCTGCCCTGCCTAAGACTTCTGCACACAGCACTGTACACCTGCAACGATGGAGTACCTCCGGTAAAGGCCAATTAGGAGTCAGGATATAAGTATGCGGAACTGCAAAGATGGAGGAAGTCGGGGAAAAGCCAACTGGGATTCCGTTCAAGTCAAGCCAAACAACAACACACACAAAATGCATCTGCAGATTTCCCCGTGTTTGCTCCTTAAGTCAAGTCAAATCATTTTTATTGTCATTTCGACCATAAACTGCTGGTACAGTACACAGTAAAAATGAAACAACGTTCCTCCAGGACCCTGGTGCTACCTGATATGACACAAAACTACACTAGACTACCCGAAATGACACAAGACATCTCAAGACTTCAATAGACTACATAAAACAACAAAAACTACACTAGACTTCAGACCTACACAGAACTACATAAAGTGCACAAAAACAATTGAGAGGTAATAACTGAGGCTCCTGTACCTCCTTCCTGATGGTTGAGGGGTAATAACTGTTCCTGAACCTGGTGGTGTGGGACCTGAGGCTCCTGTACCTCCTTCCTGATGTGTGAGGGGTAGTGACCATTCCTGAACATGGTGGTGTGGGTCCAGAGGCTCCTGTACCTCCTTCCTGATGGTTGAGGGGTGAGAACTGTTCCTGAACCTGGTGATGTGGGTCCAGAGGCTCCTGTACCTCCTTCCTGATGGTTGAGGGGTGATAACTGTTCCTGAACCTGGTGGTGTGGGTCCTGAGGCTCCTGTACCTCCTTCCTGATGGTTGAGGGGTGATAACTGTCCCTGAACCTGGTGGTGTGGGTCCTGAGGCTCCTGTACCTCCTTCCTGATGGTGGAGGGGTAATAACTGTCCCTGAACCTGGTGGTGTGGGATCTGAGGCTCCTGTACCTCCTTCCTGATGGCTAAGGGGTAATAACTGTTCCTGAACCTGGTGGTGTGAGTCCTGAGGCTCCTGTACCTCCTTCCTGATGTGTGAGGGGTAGTGACCATTCCTGAACATGGTGGTGTGGGTCCAGAGGCTCCTGTACCTCCTTCCTGATGGTTGAGGGGTGAGAACTGTTCCTGAACCTGGTGGTGTGGGTCCTGAGGCTCCTGTACCTCCTTCCTGATGGTTGAGGGGTGATAACTGTCCCTGAACCTGGTGGTGTGGGTCCTGAGGCTCCTGTACCTCCTTCCTGATGGTTGAGGGGTAATAACTGTTCCTGAACCTGGTGATGTGGGTCCTGAGGCTCCTGTACCTCCTTCCTGATGGTTGAGGGGTAATAACTGTTCCTGAACCTGGTGATGTGGGTCCTGAGGCTCCTGTACCTCCTTCTTGATGGCAGCAGCGAGAAAAGATCATGTCCATTGTGGTGGGGTTTTGGTGGGGGGTGTTGTAGAGGGATCCTGATGTTGCTTTACTGTGATGGTGCTCCATGTAGATTTGCTTGGTGGTGGGGAGGGGAAGATATACTAATAATAGCAAGAAATATCGGGAAAGAGAGATGAAGAGTCCTTGAAAGTGAGTCCATAGGTTTTAGGGAACAGATCAGCGATGGGCAAGTGAGTGAAGTTATTCTCTCTGTACACTGAATTCGTGGATAATAAGCTTCCAATGATCAAGAGAAATTTTGAATGACATATTAAAAACGTATTTTGCATTTTCCGCCGGTGACTATGTAGATGTACTTCAGCGAGCTCGAGTGGGCAGGGGGAGTGTTATCCCACAGTAATTGAACGGAGACTTTCTCGGTTATTACCCTCATTAGAGCAGGCCTTCCACTGAAATGTTCGAGTTGAGTGTTGGAATTGCTGTTTAAAAATACAAAAAGCCACTTATTATGATGCAGAAAGAAGAGTGGATCGTGTCTCAGCCAGGCCTGGGTCAGGGACTTCTGAGCCAGCTCAACGCAACGCTCCGTCTCAGGGATAATTACCAGAGACATAAACAGCGGGATCCTGTGCTCGTTAATCCCGTCAGAACGAGCAAACCGCAGCCGGCTTCAAACGAGGTTTGCTGTGCTTCAGAACTCGTGCTGGCTGCAGTGCAGTTGAAGGTTGGAATGGGAATTGGCTGAGGGAGCTGGTCGGAGTGGGGGGAGGACTTCAAGAAGTTGTAAATTCGGCACAGGTCCCCCCACCCCCTGCCCAGCGTCCGGGCCATCTTCAGAAGGAGATGGAGCTTTGAATGATAAATCTACTTTCAACTTTGAGAACAAGGCTGTTCGGCCCGCTGATGCATGGCAGTCCCCTTAATTGTAAGGTGCAGAATCCCAATTGCCTTTTTCCTGACTTCCTCCAACCTCGCTGTTCCACACATTTAAAGTCCTGACTCTCGATTCGCCTTTACCACAATTTTCCTCCATCTTCGCAGACATGTAGATATCTCCGTGTACCCTCCAGCTGTGTGTGTGTGCGTGTGTGCATGTGTGTACGTGTGTGTGTGTGTGTGTGTGTGTGCATGTGTGTACATGTGTGTGTGTGTGTGTGTGTGTGTGCGTGTGTGCATGTGTGTACGTGTGTGTGTGCGCGTGTGTGCGTGTGTGCGCGTGTGTGTGCGTGTGCGTGTGTGTACGTGTGTGTGTGTGTGTGTGTCTGTGTGTGTGTGCGTGTGCGCGCGTGTGTGTGTGTGTGCTTGTGTGTTGCTCAGGACCCGCCTTCGCCCCTTCTCCTGTCAGCAGAAACAGCTCCGCCGGGTTTAGAGGCTAAGCCACGCGAGAAGGCCGGGAGCTGGACTTGGCTGTCAGAGGCTGTTTGAGGCGCAGGCCATGAGGAGAACCTTTAGGTAGTGGGAGCTAGTCCCCACCACCACTCCTCGACTCGACAACCTCGGAACCGTTACATACATACACACACAGGCAGGGGACGTGGAGATGGAAGAGGGTGAAGCAGAGCCGGAGGAGCAGAGGCCATGGCAGGACAAGCCACTGCGCGGGATGAGCCATCGCCGGATATCAGGAGTGACTGACACAAGGGAGTCCGATCAATGGCTGGAAAAGGCAGGGCTGAGGGACAGCACAGACGGCTGAACAAGGACAGGCGTTGAGCGCACGAGAAACAGAGGCAGGGTTCTCTCACACCAGACAAGAGCCAAGATACAGACCGTGCTCGGGATAGAAACGTAGAAAACACAGAAGGCCTACGGCACAGTACAGGCCCTTCGGCCCACAATGCTGTGCTGAACATGTCTCTACCTTAGAAATTACCAGGCTTACCCATAGCCCTCTATTTTACTAAGCTCCATGTACCTATCCAAAAGTCTCTGAAAAGACCCTATCGTATCCGCCTCCACCACCGTCACCGGCAGCCCATTCCACACACTCACCGCTCTCTGAGTAAAAAACCTACCCCTGACATCCCCTCTGTACCTACTCCCCAGCACCTTAAACCTGTGTCCTCTCGTGCTAGCCATTCCAGCCCTGGGGAAAAGCCTCTGACTATCCACACGATCAATGCCTCTCATCATCTTGTACACCTCTATCAGGTCACCTCTCATCCTCCGTCGCTCCGAGGAGAAAAGGCCGAGTTCACTCAACCTATTCTCATAAGGCACGCTCCCCGATCCAGGTAACGTCCTTGTAAATCTCCTCTGAACCCTTTCTATGGTTTCCACATCCTTCCTGTAGTGAGGCGACCAGAACTGAGCACAGTACTCCAAGTGGGGTCTGACCAGGGTCCTATATAGCTGCAACATTACCTCTCGGCTCCTAAACTCAATCCCACGATTGATGAAGCCCAATACACCGTACGCCTTCGTAATCACAAAGACAACTTGGGGTAGCAGCCTTGAGCATCCTATGGACTCAGGCCCCAAGATCCCTCTGATCCTCCACACTGCCAAGAGTCTTACCATTAACACTATATCCTGCCATCATATTTAACCTACCAAAATGAACCACCTCACACTTATCTGGGTTGAACTCCATCTGCCACTTCTCAGCCCAGTTTTACATCCTATCGATGTAAATCTCTGACAGCCCTCCACTCTATCCACAACACCCCCAACTTTGTGTCATCAGCAAACTTAATAACCCAACCCCCACACTTCCTCATCCAGGTCATTTATGAAAATCACAAAGTGTGGGGGTCCCAGGACAGATCCCTGAGGCGCTCCACTGGTCACCGACCTCCATGCAGAATGTGACCCGTTTACAGCAACTCTTTGCCTTCTGTGGGCAAGCCGGTTCTCGGTCCACAAAGTTCTGAATCTGCTGAAACTGCATCCAGCACATAGCAGCAGGGTGCAAGATGCAGGCAGGGGCAGCACACACTGAATGACACAACCAGGTTGCAGAAACGGTGTACAGGAACATCTGCGCTGAGCGTGGGATCGGACTATACTCAGTCGGGATGGGAAACACCCGAGAAGGGAGCGGAGAGCGACAGGGCTAAGATCCTGTGGGACTTCCCAATAGCGACTGATAAGCCGGTACTGTACAATCCACCAGACATAGTAATACCGGACAAGGAAGTGAAGAGAGCGATAGATGGAGATATGCCAATCCTGAATGACAGTGACGTCAGGAAGAAAGAATATGAGATGCTGGAGAACCATCCTCTCCACATCCACTCTATCAGTGTCCTCTGGACCTAGACTCCCCCACTATAGGAAACATCCTCTCCACTCACACTCTATCTGTGTCCTCTGGTCCTAGACTCCCCCACTGTAGGAAACAACCTCTCCACACCCACTCTATCTGTGTCCTCTGGTCCTAGACTCCCCCACTATAGGAAACATCCTCTCCACATCCACTCTATCTGTGTTATCTGGTCCTAGACTCCCCCACTATAGGAAACATCCTCTCCACATCCACTCTATCCGTGTCCTCTGGTCCTAGACTCCCCCACTATAGGAAACATCCTCTCCACATCCACTCTATCTGTGTCCTCTGGTCCTAGACTCCCCCACTATAGGAAACATCCTCTCCACATCCACTCTATCTGTGGTCCCAGACTCCCCCACTATAGGAAACATCCTCTCCACATCCACTCTATCCGTGTCCTCTGGTCCTAGACTCCCCCATTATAGGAAACATCCTCTCCACATCCACTCTATCTGTGTCCTCTGGTCCTAGACTCCCCCACTATAGGAAACATCCTCTCCACATCCATTCTACCTGTGTCCTCTGGTCCTAGACTCCCCCACTATAGGAAACATCCTCTCCACATCCACTCTATCTGTGTTCCTAGACTCCCCCACTATAGGAAACATCCTCTCCACATCCACTCTATCTGTGTCCTCTGGTCCTAGACTCCCCCACTATAGGTAACATCCTCTTCACATCCACTCTATCTGTGTCCTCTGGTCCTAGACTCCCCCACTATAGGAAACATCCTCTCCACACACACTCTATCTGTGTCCTCTGGTCCTAGACTCCCCCACTATAGGAAACATCCTCTCCACATCCACTCTATCTGCGTCCTCTGGTCTGAGTCTCCCCCACTATAGGAAACATCCTCTCCACATCCACTCTATCTGTGTCCTCTGGTCCTAGACTCCCCCACTATAGGAAACATCCTCTCCACATCCACTCTATCTGTGTCCTCTGGTCTTAGACTCCCCCACTATAGGAAACATCCTCTCCCCACCCACTCTATCTGTGTCCTCTGGTCCCAGACTCCCCCACTATAGGAAACATCCTCTCCACACCCACTCTATCTGTGTCCTCTGGTCCTAGACTCCCCCACTATAGGAAACATCTTCTCCACATCCACTCTATCTGTGTCCTCTGGTCCTAGACTCCCCCCACTATAGGAAACATCCTCTCCACATCCACTCTATCGGTGTCCTCTGGTCCTAGACTCCCCCACTATAGGAAACATCCTCTCCACATCTACTCAATCTGTGTCCTCTGGTCCTAGACTCCCCCACTGTAGGAAACATCCTCTCCACACACACTCTATCTGTGTCCTCTGGTCCTAGACTCCCCCACTACAGGAAACATCCTCTCCACATCCACTCTATCTGTGCCCTCTGGTCCTAGACTCCCCCAATATAAGAAACATCCTCTCCACATCCACTCTATCCGTGTCCTCTGGTCCTAGACTCCCCCTTTATAGGAAACATCCTCTCCACATCCACTCTATCCGTGTCCTCTGGTCCTAGACTCCCCCCACTATAGGAAACATCCTCTCCACATCCACTCTATCTGTGTCCTTTGGTCCTAGATTCCCCCACTATAGGAAACATCCTCTCCACATCCACTCCATCTGTGTCCGCTGGTCCTAGACTCCCCCACTGTAGGAAACATCCTCTCCACACACACTCTATCTGTGTCCTCTGGTCCTAGACTCCCCCACTACAGGAAACATCCTCTCCACATCCACTCTATCTGTGCCCTCTGGTCCTAGACTCCCCCAATATAAGAAACATCCTCGCCACATCCACTCTATCCGTGTCCTCTGGTCCTAGACTCCCCCACTATAGGAAACATCCTCTCCACATCCACTCTGTGTCCTCTGGTCCTAGACTCCCCCACTATAGGAAACATCCTCTCCACATCCACTCTATCTGTGTCCTCTGGTCCTAGACTCCCCCACTGTAGGAAACATCCTCTCCACACCCACTCTGTCAAGACCTTTCATTATTCGATAGGTTTCAATGGAACGCCCCCTCATTTTTCTGAATTCCAGTGAAGACAGGCCCAGAAGCATCAAACACTCTTCCTATGACAAGCTGTTCAATCCTGGAATCATTTCCCTGAACCTCCTCTGAACCCTCTCCAGTGTCAGCGCCTCCGTTCTGAGAGATGGGATCCAGATCTGCTCCCGTTACTCCAAGAGAGGGTTCATCGGTGCTTTATAAATCCACAGCATTACACCCTTGCTTTCGTGTTCTAGCCCTCTTGAAGTGAAAGCTGACATCGCATTGGCCTTCCTCATCACGGCCCCGGCCTAAGCACAAGGAGTCCTTGCAACCATCCATTAACCCGCTCACCGATCCGTCTGCGGGCGGAAACTGAATCGTCCGGGGAAACGCGCCCGTTCGTCCGTGAGGAAGGCCCAGACTTTCCTGCAGAGGATGCCAGAACTGATCTCCCAACTCCGGGGGCCCGAGCTAGGGGCTCCGTGCCAACGGCCACCCAACCGTGGCGCTCCGAACCTGCAAACGATCAACTGGCTCTCCGCTGATGGCCGCCGGTGCTGTCCCAGTGGGGGTGTTTGATACAGCTAATCTGCCAGCCTCCTGCCACCAGCTCGCTTTGGGCATGAGCATGCCAGCAAAAACATTTCTTGCTGTTTTTCCAATTAACTGCGGGTTGCGTTCGCTTAATGGGCCACAGTGTGAGCTAATTAACTCCCGTTCTCTGCGAGGCTGACGCAAGCCCCCGCTCACTGCCAAACTTACTTTCACAAGTTTGAACCTGCAACTTGGGTCTCAGAGTCGACGCCTCCTTCAACACAGAGGAATTCATTCGAGAACTGCGCCCGACCCCGCAACAGCTGTTTCCATCTGTCCATTGTCCCTCCCTCCCCATCCTGGCTCCACCTATCACCCGGCCGTGTGTGTGTCCCCCCCCCTCCCTCCCTCTCTCTTTCCCTCTCTCCCCTCCCTCTCTTCCTGTCTCTCTCTATCCATCTCTCTCTCCCCCCCTCTCTCTCTCTTCCCCTCCTCTCTCTCCCTCTCTCTCCCTCTCTCTCCCCCCTCTCTCTCTCCCCTCCTCTCTCTCTCACTCCCTCTCTTCCCCCTCTCTTTCCCTCTGTCTCTCTCTCACTCCCTCTGTCTCTCCCTCTCTCTCCCCATCTCCCCCTCTCTTTCTCCCCTCTCTCTCTCTCCCTCTCACTCTCCCTCTCCCTCTCTCTACCCCTCTCCCCTCCTCTCTCTCACTCCCCCTCTCTCTCTCTCTCTCTCTCTCCCTCTCTCCCCATCTCCCCCCTCTCTTTCTCCCCTCTCTCTCTGTCTCTCACCCTCTCCCTCTCTCCTCCTCTTTCCCTCTCTCTCTCCCTCCCTCTGTCTCCCTCCCTCTCTCTCCCTCCCGCTCCCTCCCTCTCTCTCCCTCTTTCTCACTCTCTCTCCCCCTCTCTCTCCCTCTCCCTCTCTCTCCCTCTCTCTCTCTCCCTCTCCCTCTCCCCTCTCTCTCTCCCCCTCTCTCTCCCTCTCCCTTTCTGTGTCTCGTCTCCCCTCCCTCTCTCTCTCTCTCTCTCTCTCTGTCTCCCCCTCTCTCTCCCTCCCCCCTCTCTCTCCCTTTCTGTGTCTCCCCTCCCTCTCTCTCCCTCTCCCTCCCTCTCTCCTCTCTCTCTCACCCTCTCTCCCCCTCTCTCTCTCCCTCTTTCTGTGTCTCCCCCTCCCTTTCTCTCTCTCTCTCTCTCCCCCTCTCTCTCTCTCCCTCCCTCATCTCAAGCTGAGATATCGACCTGCTCCTGTTGCGTCCTCAGATTCTTCTGAATTTCTGCCACGTCCCAGTATTGGTTCCAGGGTTCAGAATCGGACATAGGTTATGAAATCCGTTCCCTTGCCACAGCTGCACATTGCAGTACAAAATAATAAAAAAATTCTTGAGTTAAAAACAAAATATATATATGTGTGTGCGTGATTGTGTATGTGCGTGTCTGTGTGTGTGTCTCTGTGTCTGTATGAGCATGTGTGCGTGTGTGTGTGTTTGATGGCCACAGGCAGGAATGACTTCCTATGACGCTCAGTGTTACATCTCGGTGGAACGAGTCTCTGGCTGAAAGTACTCCTGTGCCTGACCAGTACATTATGGAGTGGATGGGAGACATTGTCCAAGATGGCATGCAACTTGGACAGCATCCCCTTTTCAGACACCACCGTCAGAGAGTCCAGTTCCACCTCCACAACATCACTGGCCTTACGATTGAGTTTGTTGATTCTGTTGGTGTCTGCTACCATCAGCCTGCTGCCCCAGGACACAACAGCAAACATGACAGCACTGGCCACCACAGACTCGTAGAACATCCTCAGCATCGTCCGGCAGATGTTAAAGGACCTCAGTCTCCTCAGGAAATAGAGACGGCTCTGACCCTTCTTGTAGACAGCCTCAGTGTTCTTTGACCAGTCCAGTTTATTGTCCATTTGTATCCCCAGGTATTTGTAATCCTCCACCATGTCCACACTGACCCCTTGGATGGAAACAGGGGTCACCGGTGCCTTAGCCCTCCTCATGTCCACCACCAGCTCCTTAGGCTTTTTCACATTAAGCTGCAGACGATTCTGCTCACACCGTGTGACAAAGTTCTAATCTCACCTACCAGTGGAAACAACTTCCCTGCCTCTAGCTTGTCTATCCCTTTCATAATTTAATGTGCTCCCACAGGATCTCCTCTCATTCCTTCCGAATTCCAGCGAGTGCAGTCCCGGGCGGCTCAGGTCTCTCCCGTAGCCTGGAGTCTCTGGCAGTGCCCCCTCGGCCTTCCCTTCCTTCGGCGATCGATTCCCAGCGCCGTCTGCACGAGGGCTGGACCATGTAGGTTTCCTCTGGGAGCTCTGGTTTCCTCCCACAAGATCCAAAGTACCTTCATTATCAAAGTGACGATGACGATGGCATTCCTCTGTCTCAAAAGACGACGGAAATACCAGCCCGGGCGGGAGGGTCCGGAGATCCTGAGATGCCCCGGTCGTCGAGATCCCCCTCTCGGCCTCACCAGTGGAGCCCGAAGGAAAGCTGATGAAGCGATACGTTTGTCACCGGCTCGGCCGCAGGAGCTGCCGGGAGGATGTTCAATGACGTCCGGGGGGGGCTCCACTCCGGGTTCGCTGTCCGGGTTTAACCCCCGTAGACCTTCGTCTCTCCCCGGGGCTGCCCGCAAGGCAGTGGGGGGTGGGGGCTATTTACCCGTAGCCGGGGGCTCCACTCCGGATTCGCTGTCCGGGTTTAACCCCCGTAGACCTTCGTCTCTCCCCGGGGCTGGGGGGGGGGGTGGGGTCTATTTACCCATAACCGGGGGCTCCACTCTGGATTCGCTGTCCGGGTTTAACCCCCGTACACCTTCGTCTCTCCCCGGGGCTGCCCGCAAGGCGGTGGGGGGTGGGGGCTATTTACCCATAACCAGGGGCTCCACTCCGGGTTCGCTGTCCGGGTTTAACCCCCGTAGACCTTCGTCTCTCCCCGGGGCTGGGGGGTGGGGGCTATTTACCCATAACCGGGGGATCCACTCCAGATTCGCTGTCCGGGTTTAACCCCCGTAGACCTTCGTCTCTCCCCGGGGCTGCCCGCAAGGCAGTGGAGGGGTGGGGGCTATTTACTCATAACCGGGGGCTCCACTCCGGATTTGCTGTCCGGGTTTAACCCCTGTAGACCGTCTCTCCCCAGGGCTGGGGGGGGGGGTGGGGGCTATTTACCCATAACCGGGGGCTCCACTCCGGATTCGCTGTCCGGGTTTAACCCCCGTAGACCTTCGTCTCTCCCCGGGGCTGCCCGCAAGGCAGTGGGGGGTGGGGGCTATTTACCCATAACCGGGGGCTCCACTCCGGATTCACTGTCCGGGTTTAACCCTCGTAGACCTTCGTCTCCCTCCGGGGCTGCCCGCAAGGCAGTGGGGGGTGGGGGCTATTTACCCATAACCGGGGGCTCCACTCCGGATTCGCCGTCCGGGTTTAACCCCCGTAGACCTTCATCTCTCCCCGGGGCTGGGGGGGGGTGGGGTCTATTTACCCATAACCGGGGGATCCACTCCGGATTCGCTGTCCGGGTTTAACCCCCGTAGACCTTCGTCTCTCCCCGGGGCTGCCCGCAAGGCGGTGGGGGGGGGGGCTATTTACCCGTAGCCGGGGATCCGGTTCACGAGCACCGGGGCGTGTCCGCACGCCGGTGGGCCTGGGTGGAGGGGCCGGACCTCCTCCCCGTCCCCTGTCGCTCAGCCCGAGTCCGGGAGGAGTTCAGTTTCCGTGTGTGTCACCGGCGAGGAGGCGCTACACGAGGCTCGCTGTCGGAGAGGCCGTGTACCGGCAGGGAGAGACCGACACGTCCAGCTCCCCTTTCCCCGAGACGGCGAGCCAGCGGCGGAAGCTGGAAGTGAGAGTGACCAGCACTGCCCGCCACACCACCATGCCAGATGCGTCACAACGACCATTTTGAGACATAATTATCAAAGTATTTATGCAAGGAAAAACACCAAACACCCTCATACCCCCGTCCTCCTGTGAAAAGTAAACAAATCAGACAAACAGCACCCAAAAAAAAACGAGTGAAGCGCGGAATGCAAACCACAAAGCCAAGGAGCATGCTTCAGTCCATTATTTGCAATATTATGTCAAGTACCTGCCTAAATAAATTTTAAAAATACATTTCCAAATGCAAATAGTTCGCAGCACTGTTAAGCAGTAAACAGCTTCCCGTCCCAGCGACGAGATCTCGGCAGCGGGCAGGGTGTCCGTCAGTCCCACGGCCCGGTGGGGAGGAGCTGTTCCCCAGTCCTGGTGCTCCCGTACCTCCTTCCTGACGGTCCTGGGTCAGAGAGATCGTGAGACGGGTGGCGGGGATTCTCAATAAAGCTTCAGGCCCTTCGTCTGCAACCTTCCCGGTAAATGTCACAAATAGCCGGGGAGGGAGATCCCAACGATCCTCCCTGCAGTTATTTTACCATCCTCGGTACGGGGAGGTATCCAGACCTTTATATCCCGACTCTCCCGGCCTTGCCTGTGACAGGTTTCCTATCTGAGCGGGGTTGCCCCGAAGGCCTGGCACGTTCATTTCCGACTCTCTCGGAGCTCTGAAAGCTGCCGGTCTGTCACCTTCACCTTCACCTTCTTTCTTTTAAAAAAAAATGGGATCAGCTTTACTTCTCACCCGTAAAACCGATTGCATGCTGTGAGATTGGGCGTCAATCAACGGCACAGAGAGCGGCCGGCGAGGCGGGGTGGGAGAGAGAGAGATGGGGGGGGGTGAGAGGGAAAGACTGAGGGGGGAGAGAAAGAGATGGGGGAGAGGGAGGGAGAGAGGAGGGAGAGAGGGAGGGAGAGAGAGAGGGAGAGGAGGGAGAGGGAGGGGGGGAGAGAGAGAGAGAGAGAGGGAGAGAGGGAGAGGAGGGGGAGAGAGAGAGGGAGAGAGAGGGAGAGGGAGGGAGAGAGAGGGAGAGAGAGAAGGAGGGAGAGAGAGCGGGAAGGAGACAAAGAGAGGGAGAGGGAGGGGGGGGAGAGAGGGAAAGATTGAGGGGGAGAGAAAGAGATGGGAGAGGGAGGGAGAGAGGGAGAGAGGGAGGGAGAGAGAGAGGGAGAGAGGGAGGGAGAGAGAGAGAGGGAGAGAGAGGGAGAGAGAGAAGGAGGGAGAGAGAGTGGGAAGTTAGACAAAGAGGGAGAGGGAGGGAGGGGGGGAGAGAGGGAAAGATTGAGGGGGAGAGAAAGAGATGGGGAGAGGGAGGGAGAGAGAGAGGGAGAGAGAACGGGAAGGAGACAAAAAGGGAGAGGGTGAGAGGGAGGGAGAGAGGGGGAGAGAGAGACAGAGAGAGGGAGAGAGAGGAAGGGGAAGAGAGAGAGTGCCACAGACGGACATCATCCTCCGGCCAGTAGGTGGCTCTGGACACCATCCTCCGGCCAGTAGGTGGCGCTGGACACTCGCGTCTGGGCAGCAGGTCCAGCTGAACACCACACCCCTCCCCACCCGCACCCCCCGACTTCGGCCTCAATGCTTCAATCAGTGCAGCCGGCGGGAAATCAGGTCCATCGTGGCCCTCCGTGCCGCACGCTTTGCTGACCATCCGAGACAGCAGAGCACCAGGTTGCCCAGCCGGCCTGGAACCGCGGCCGCCGGAACGTGGATAACAGGCTCCAGCGGTCGCAGAGCCGCACCGGAACGGGAAGGAGATCCTTCGCGGACCGTCTCACGTCCCCTTTGGTAGCGCAGCTCGCTGGCGCCGTCTTCTGCGTGAAGGCGCTCCCGTCAGGGCTGGTAGGTGGCGGGCATGCCACATTGACGACCGTCAGGGCTGGTAGGTGGCGGGCATGCCACATTGGCAACCGATGGCCCTTGCGATTGGCCCCCATCACACCCTCACTGACGCGATCCGACGCATTCCACTGCCTATTTCGAGGCCCATCTGGCAAATGGGACTAATCTTCATCTTTGCCCTGAGATGTGGCGTTGAAAGATTCTTTCAAATATCAGCCCTGACTTGACGGGCCGCACCGCGAGACGCACAGCGGAAAGCACCGTTTGAGTCGGCGGCCAGCGCTGTCCGAGGATGGGCTGAGGGTCCGGACGTTTCCAGGCCCGCAGGTCACCAACCCGACCTCCCACGTCTTCAGAGTGTGAGAGGAACCCGGGGGAAATTCACTTAGTTTGTACAGGGTGAAGGTACAAATTCTTGACAGACATTGGCGGGAATTCAACACCCACCCCGCCCCCCCACAACGTCGCAGATGCGTAAAATGCATCACGGATTGTCGCTTGAACGTGCCCAACCCCCGTGAGGTCGGCGATTCGGAAACGGGTGTAAAGCTGAGGCTCTGTGACGTACTGGTCAGTCCGCACTTGGAGAACTCCGGGCCGTTCTGGGCCCCTTAGCTAAGAAAGGATGCGCTGGCATTTTGCTGAGGGCCCAGAGCAGGCTCACGAGAGTGATCCCGGGAATGAAAGGGTTAATGTATGAAGAGCGTTTGATGCCTCTGGGTTTGTACTCGCTGAAGTTGAGAGGAATGACTGGGGGGATCTCATTGAAACCTAACGAAGATTGAAAGGCCCAGATAGAGTGGCTGTGGAGAGGATGTTTCCTATGGTGGGGGAGTCCAGGACCAGAGGACACAGATAGAGTGGATGTGGAGAGGATGTTTCCTATAGTGGGGGAGACTAGGACCAGAGGACACAGATAGAGTGGATGTGGAGAGGATGTTTCCTATAGTGGGGGAGTCTAGGACCAGAGGACACAGATAGAGTGGATGTGGAGAGGATGTTTCCTATAGTGGGGGAGTCTAGGACCAGAGGACACAGATAGAGTGGATATGGAGAGGATGTTTCCTATAGTGGGGGAGTCTAGGACCAGAGGACACAGATAGAGTGGATGTGGAGAGGATGTTTCCTATAGTGGGGGAGTCTAGGACCAGAGGACACAGATAGAGTGGATGTGGAGAGGATGTTTCCTATAGTGCGGGAGTCTAGGACCAGAGGACACAGATAGAGAGGATGTGGAGAGGATGTTTCCTATAATGGGGGAGTCTAGGACCAGAGGACACAGATAGAGTGTGTGTGGTGAGGATGTTCCCTATAGTGGGGGAGTCTAGGACCAGAGGGGACAGATGGAGTGGATGTGGAGAGGATGTTACCTATAGTGGGGGAGTCTAGGACTAGAGGACACAGAAAGAGTGGGTGTGGAGAGGATGTTTCATGTAGTGGGGGAGTCTAGGAACAGAGGACACAGATAAGGTGGGTGTGGAGAGGATGTGTCCTATAGTGGGGGAGTCTAGGACCAGAGGACACAGATAGAGTGGATGTGGAGAGGATGTTTCCTATAGTGGGGGGGTCTAGGTCCAGAGGACACAGATAGAGTGGATGTGGAGAGGATGTTTCCTGTAGTGGGGGAGTCTAGGACCAGAGGGCACAGATAGAGTGGACGTGGAGAGGATGTTTCCCATAGGGGGAGTCTAGGACCAGAGGACACAGATAGAGTGGGTGTGGAGAGGATGTTTCCTATAGTGGGGGAGTCTAGGACCAGAGGACACAGATAGAGTGGGTGTGGAGAGGGTGTTTCCTATAGTGGGGGAGTCTAGGACCAGAGGACACAGATAGAGTGGGTGTGGAGAGGATGTTTCCTATGGTGGGGGAGTCTAGGACAAGAGGACACAGATACAGTGGGTGTGGAGAGGATGTTTCCTATAATGGGGGAGTCTAGGAACACAGATAGAGTGATTGTGGAGAGGATGTTTCCTATAGTGGGGGAGTCTAGGACCAGAGGACACAGATACAGTGGGTGTGGAGAGGATGTGTCCTATAGTGGGGGAGTCTAGGACCAGAGGACACAGATAGAGTGGATGTGGAGGATGTTTCCTATAGTGGGGGAGTCTAGGACCAGAGGACACAGATAGAGTGGATGTGGAGAGGATGTTTCCTATAGTGGGGGAGTCTAGGAACACAGATAGAGTGGATGTGGAGAGGATGTTTCCTATGGTGGGGGAGTCTAGGACCAGAGGACACAGATACAGTGGGTGTGGAGAGGATGTGTCCTATAGTGGGGGAGTCTAGGACCAGAGGACACAGATAGAGTGGATGTGGAGAGGATGTTTCCTATAGTGGGGGAGTCTAGGACCAGAGGGCACAGATAGTGGATGTGGAGAGGATGTTACCTATGGTGGGGGAGGCTAGGAACAGAGGGCACAGATAGAGTGGCTGTGGAGAGGATGTTTCCTATAGTGGGGGAGTCTAGGACCAGAGGGCACAGATAGAGTGGATGTGGAGAGGATGTTTCCTATGGTGGGGGAGTCTAGGACCAGAGGGCACAGATAGAGTGGATGTGCAGAGGATGTTTCCTATAGTGGGGAAGTCTAGGACCAGAGGACACAGACAGAGTGTGTGTGGTGAGGATGTTTCCTATAGTGGGGGAGTCTAGGACCAGAGGACACAGATAGAGTGGAAGTGGAGAGGATGTTTCCTATAGTGGGGGAGACTAGGACCAGAGGACACAGATAGAGTGGATGTGGAGAGGATGTATCCTATGGTGGGGGAGCCTAGGACCAGAGGGCAGAAGATTAAATGAAATAAAACAAAACTACACTAGACTATCTGAAACAAAACAAAACTACAGAAGACTACCTGAAAAGACACAAAACTACACTGGACTACCTGAAACAGCACAAAACTACAGACGACTACCTGAAACAACACAAAACTACTCTAGACTACATGAAGCAACACAAAACTACAGAAGACTACCTGAAAAGACACAAAACTACACTAGACTACATGAAACAACACAAAACTACACTAGACTACCTGAAGCAACACAAAACTACAGAAGACTACCTGAAACAACACAAAACTACTCTAGACTACTTGAAACAACACAAAACTACACTACACCTCATGAAACAACACAAAACTACACTAGACTACCTGAAAAGACACAAAACTACACTAGACTACATGAATCAACACAAAAATACACTAGAGTACCTGAAACAGCACAAAACTACACTAGACAACATGAAACAACTCAAAACTACACTACACCTCATGAAACAGCAGAAAACTACACTGGACTACCTGAAATGACACAAAACTACACCAGACTACATGAAACAACACAAAACTACACAATTCTACCTGAAACAACACAAAACTACTGTAGACTACATGAAAAGACACAAAACTACACTAGACTACATGAATCAACACAAAAATACACTAGACTACATGAAACAACACAAAACTACACAATTCTACCTGAAGCAACACAAAACTACTGTAGACTTCATGAAAAGACACAAAACTACTCTAGACTACATGAAAAGACACAAAACTACAGAAGACTACCTGAAAAGACACAAAACTACTGTAGACTACATGAAGCAACACAAAACTACAGAAGACAACCTGAAATGACACAAAACTACACTAGACTACATGAAACAACACAAAACCACACAATTCTACCTGAAACAACACAAAACTACTGTAGACTACCTGAAAAGACACAAAACTACTCTAGACTACTTGAAACAACACAAAACTACACTAGACTACCTGAAGCAACAAAAAATTACAGAAGACTACCTGAAATGAGACAAAACTACACTATTCGGCCTGAAACAACACAAAACTACTCTAGACTACATGAAACAACACAAAACTACACTACACCTCATGAAACAGCACAAAACTACACTAGACTACCTGAAATGCGACAAAACTACACTATTCGGCCTGAAACAACACAAAACTACTCTAGACTACATGAAACAACACAAAACTACACTACACCTCATGAAACAGCACAAAACTACACTAGACTACCTGAAATGCGACAAAACTACACTATTCGGCCTGAAACAACACAAAACTACTCTAGACTACATGAAGCAACACAAAGCTACAGAAGACTACCTGAAAAGACACAAAACTACACTAGACTACATGAAACAACACAAAACTACACTAGACTACCTGAAATGACACAAAACTACACTAGACTACCTGAAGCAACACAAAACTACAGAAGACTATTTGGAACAACACAAAACTACACTAGACTACTTGAAACGACACAAAAGAACACGAGACTACTTGAAATGACACAACACTACACCAGACTACTTGAAATGAGACAAAACTACACTAGACTACCTGAAACAACGCAAAACTACACTAGGCTACCTGAAACAACACAAAACTACACTAGACTACATGAAACAACACAAAACTACACTAGACTGCCTGAAATGACGCAAAACTACACAAGACTACCTGAAGCAACACAAAACTACAGAAGACAAACTGAAAAGACTCAAAACTACACTAGAATACATGAAACAACACAAAACTACACTAGACTACCTGAAGCAAAACAGAACTACAGAAGACTACCTGAAACAACACAAAACTACTCTAGACAACTTGAAACAACACAAAACTGCACTACACCTCATGAAACAACACAAAACTACACTAGACTACCTGAAATGACACAAAACTACACTAGACTACATGAAACAACACAAAACTACACTATTCTACCTGAAACAACACAAAAATACTGTAGACTACATGAAGCAACACAAAACTACAGAAGACTACCTGAAAAGACACAAAACTACACTAGGCTACATGAATCAACACAAAAATACTCTAGACTACATGAAACAACACAAAACTACTCTAGACTACTTGAAATAACACAAAACTACACTAGACAACATGAAACAACACAAAACTACACTAGACTACCTGAAACAACACAAAACTACACTAGACTACCTGCAATGACACAAAATTACACTAGACTACATGAAACAACACAAAACTACACGATTCTACCTGAAACAACACAAAACTACTCTAGACTACATGAAACAACACAACACCACACTAGACTACCTGAAACAATACAAAACTACACTAGACTACATGAAACAACACAAAACTGCACGATTCTACCTGAAACAACACAAAACTACAGAAGAATACCTGAAACAACACAAAACTACTATAAACTACATGAAAGAATACAAAGCTACACTAGACTACCTGAAGCAACACAAGACTACAGAAGACTACCTGAAACAACACAAAACTACTCTAGACTACTTGAAAAAACTCAAAACTACACTACACCTCATGAAACAACACAAAACTACACTAGACTACCTGAAATGACACAAAACTACATTAGACTACCTGAAGCAACACAAAACTACAGAAGACTATTTGGAACAACACAAAACTACACTAGACTACTTGAAACGACACAAAACTACACGAGACTACTTGAAATGACACAACACTACACCAGACTACTTGAAATGAGACAAAACTACACTAGGCTACCTGAAACAACGCAAAACTACACTAGGCTACCTGAAATGACACAAAACTACAGAAGATTAAATGAAATAACATAAAACTACACTAGACTACATGAAACAGCGCAGAACTGCACTAGACTACCTGAAACAACACAAAACTACACTAGACTACATGAAACAACACAAAACTACACTAGACTGCCTGAAATGACGCAAAACTACACAAGACTACCTGAAGCAACACAAAACTACAGAAGACAAACTGAAAAGACTCAAAACTACACTAGAATACATGAAACAACACAAAACTATACTAGACTACCTGAAGCAAAACAGAACTACAGAAGACTACCTGAAACAACACAAAACTACTCTAGACTACTTGAAACAACACAAAACTACACTACACCTCATGAAACAACACAAAACTACACTAGACTACCTGAAATGACACAAAACTACACTAGACTACATGAAACAACACAAAACTACACTATTCTACCTGAAATAACACAAAACTCCTGTAGACTACATGAAGCAACACAAAACTACAGAAGACTACCTAAAAAGACACAAAACTACACTAGGCTACATGAATCAACACAAAAATACTCTAGACTACCTGAAAAGACACAAAACTACTCTAGACTACTTGAAATAACACAAAACTACACTAGACAACATGAAACAACACAAAACTACACTAGACTACCTGAAGCAACAAAAAACTACAGAAGACTACCTGAAACAACACAAAACTACTCTGGACTACTTGAAACAACACAAAACTACACTACACCTCATGAAACAGCACAAAACTACACTAGACTACCTGAAATGACACAAAACTACACTAGACTACATGAAACAACACAAAACTACACAATTCTACCTGAAACAACACAAAACTACTGTAGACTACATGAAAAGACACAAAACTACACTAGACTACATGAATCAACACAAAAATACACTAGACTACATGAAACAACACAAAACTACACAATTCTACCTGAAGCAAAACAAAACTACTGTAGACTTCATGAAAAGACACAAAACTACTCTAGACTACATGAAAAGACACAAAACTACTCTAGACTACATGAAACAACACAAAACTACACTAGACTACCTGAAACAATACAAAACTACACTAGACTACATGAAACAACACAAAACTGCACGATTCTACCTGAAACAACACAAAACTACTCTAGACTACATGAAACAACACAAAACTACACTAGACTACCTGAAATGATACAAAACTACACAAGACTACCTGAAGCAACACAAAACTACAGAAGAATACCTGAATCAACACAAAACTACTATAAACTACATGAAAGAACACAAAGCTACACTAGACTACCTGAAGCAACACAAGACTACAGAAGACTAACTGAAACAACACAAAACTACTCTAGACTACTTGAAAAAACTCAAAACTACACTACACCTCATGAAACAACACAAAACTACACTAGACTAACTGAAATGAGACAAAACTACACTATTCGGCCTGAAACAACACAAAACTACTCTAGACTACATGAACCAATACAAAGCTACAGAAGACTACCTGAAAAGACACAAAACTACACTAGACTACATGAAACAACACAAAACTACAGAAGACTACCTGAAATGACACAAAACTACACTAGACTACCTGAAGCAACACAAAACTACAGAAGACTATTTGGAACAACACAAAACTACACTAGACTACTTGAAACGACACAAAACTACACGAGACTACTTGAAATGACACAACACTACACCAGACTACTTGAAATGAGACAAAACTACACTAGACTACCTGAAACAACGCAAAACTACACTAGGCTACCTGAAACAACACAAAACTACACTAGACGACATGAAACAACACAAAACTACACTAGACTGCCTGAAATGACGCAGAACTACACAAGACTACCTGAAGCAACACAAAACTACAGAAGACAAACTGAAAAGACTCAAAACTACACTAGAATACATGAAACAACACAAAACTACACTAGACTACCTGAAGGAAAACAGAACTACAGAAGACTACCTGAAACAACACAAAACTACTCTAGACTACTTGAAACAACACAAAACTACACTACACCTCATGAAACAACACAAAACTACACTAGACTACCTGAAATGACACAAAACTACACTAGACTACATGAAACAACACAAAACTACACTATTCTACCTGAAACAACACAAAACTACTGTAGACTACATGAAGCAACACAAAACTACAGAAGACTACCTGAAAAGACACAAAACTACACTAGGCTACATGAATCAACACAAAAATACTCTAGACTACCTGAAACAACACAAAACTACACAATTCTACCTGAAGCAACACAAAACTACACTAGACAACATGAAACAACACAAAACTACACTAGACTACCTGAAGCAACAAAAACTACAGAAGACTACCTGAAACAACACAAAACTACTCTGGACTACTTGAAACAACACAAAACTACACTACACCTCATGAAACAGCACAAAACTAAACTAGACTACCTGAAATGACACAAAACTACACCAGACTACATGAAACAACACAAAACTACACAATTCTACCTGAAACAACACAAAACTACTGTAGACTACATGAAAAGACACAAAACTACACTAGACTACATGAATCAACACAAAAATACACTAGACTACATGAAACAACACAAAACTACACAATTCTACCTGAAGCAACACAAAACTACTGTAGACTTCATGAAAAGACACAAAACTACTCTAGACTACATGAAAAGACACAAAACTACAGAAGACTAACTGAAAAGACACAAAACTACACTAGGCTACATGAATCAACACAAAAATACTCTAGACTACCTGAAAAGACACAAAACTACTCTAGACTACTTGAAATAACACAAAACTACACTAGACAACATGAAACAACACAAAACTACACTAGACTACCTGAAACAACACAAAACTACACTAGACTACCTGAAATGACACAAAATTACACTAGACTACATGAAACAACACAAAACTACACGATTCTACCTGAAACAACACAAAACTACACGATTCTACCTGAAACAACACAAAACTACTCTAGACTACATGAAACAACACAAAACTACACTAGACTACCTGAAACAATACAAAACTACACTAGACTACATGAAACAACACAAAACGGCACGATTCTACCTGAAACAGCACAAAACTACTCTAGACTACATGAAACAACACAAAACTACACTAGACTACCTGAAACAACACAAAACTACAGAAGACTACCTGTAAAGACACAAAACTACACGAGACTACCTGAATCCGCACAAAACTACTCTAGACTACATGAAACAACACAAACCTACACTAGACTACCTGAAAAGACTCAAAACTACACTAGACTACAGGAAACAACACAAAACTACACTAGACTACTTGAAACAATACAAAACTAAACAAGACTACCTGAAACAACACAAAACTTCACTAGACTACCTGAAATGTTCCAAAACTACACTAGACTAAAATGAAACAACACAAAACTACAGTAGACTACATGAAAAGACACAAAACTACGCTAGACTACATGAATCAACACAAAAATACACTAGACTACATGAAACAACACAAAACTACACAATTCTACCTGAAGCAACACAAAACTACTGTAGACTTCATGAAAAGACACAAAACTACTCTAGACTACATGAAAAGACACAAAACTACAGAAGACTACCTGAAAAGACACAAAACTACACTAGGCTACATGAATCAACACAAAAATACTCTAGACTACCTGAAAAGACACAAAACTACTCTAGACTACTTGAAATAACACAAAACTACACTAGACAACATGAAACAACACAAAACTACACTAGACTACCTGAAACAACACAAAACTACACTAGACTACCTGAAATGACACAAAATTACACTAGACTACATGAAACAACACAAAACTACACGATTCTACCTGAAACAACACAAAACTACACGATTCTACCTGAAACAACACAAAACTACTCTAGACTACATGAAACAACACAAAACTACACTAGACTACCTGAAACAATACAAAACTACACTAGACTACATGAAACAACACAAAACGGCACGATTCTACCTGAAACAGCACAAAACTACTCTAGACTACATGAAACAACACAAAACTACACTAGACTACCTGAAACAACACAAAACTACAGAAGACTACCTGTAAAGACACAAAACTACACGAGACTACCTGAATCCG
Organism: Hypanus sabinus; assembly: GCF_030144855.1. NCBI lineage: Eukaryota > Metazoa > Chordata > Chondrichthyes > Myliobatiformes > Dasyatidae > Hypanus > Hypanus sabinus. The sequence continues at coordinate 80,175 of NW_026781407.1, forward strand.
CACAAAACTACTCTAGACTACATGAAACAACACAAACCTACACTAGACTACCTGAAAAGACTCAAAACTACACTAGACTACAGGAAACAACACAAAACTACACTAGACTACCTGAAGCAACACAAAACTACAGAAGAATACCTGAATCAACACAAAACTACTATAAACTACATGAAAGAACTCAAAACTACACTACACCTCATGAAACAACACAAAACTACACTAGACTAACTGAAATGAGACAAAACTACACTATTCGGCCTGAAACAACACAAAACTACTCTAGACTACATGAACCAATACAAAGCTACAGAAGACTACCTGAAAAGACACAAAACTACACTAGACTACATGAAACAACACAAAACTACACTAGACTACCTGAAATGACACAAAACTACACTAGACTACCTGAAGCAACACAAAACTACAGAAGACTATTTGGAACAACACAAAACTACACTAGACTACTTGAAACGACACAAAACTACACGAGACTACTTGAAATGACACAACACTACACCAGACTACTTGAAATGAGACAAAACTACACTAGACTACCTGAAACAACGCAAAACTACACTAGGCTACCTGAAACAACACAAAACTACACTAGACGACATGAAACAACACAAAACTACACTAGACTGCCTGAAATGACGCAGAACTACACAAGACTACCTGAAGCAACACAAAACTACAGAAGACAAACTGAAAAGACTCAAAACTACACTAGAATACATGAAACAACACAAAACTACACTAGACTACCTGAAGGAAAACAGAACTACAGAAGACTACCTGAAACAACACAAAACTACTCTAGACTACTTGAAACAACACAAAACTACACTACACCTCATGAAACAACACAAAACTACACTAGACTACCTGAAATGACACAAAACTACACTAGACTACATGAAACAACACAAAACTACACTATTCTACCTGAAACAACACAAAACTACTGTAGACTACATGAAGCAACACAAAACTACAGAAGACTACCTGAAAAGACACAAAACTACACTAGGCTACATGAATCAACACAAAAATACTCTAGACTACCTGAAAAGACACAAAACTACTCTAGACTACTTGAAATAACACAAAACTACACTAGACAACATGAAACAACACAAAACTACACTAGACTACCTGAAGCAACAAAAACTACAGAAGACTACCTGAAACAACACAAAACTACTCTGGACTACTTGAAACAACACAAAACTACACTACACCTCATGAAACAGCACAAAACTACACTAGACTACCTGAAATGACACAAAACTACACCAGACTACATGAAACAACACAAAACTACACAATTCTACCTGAAACAACACAAAACTACTGTAGACTACATGAAAAGACACAAAACTACACTAGACTACATGAATCAACACAAAAATACACTAGACTACATGAAACAACACAAAACTACACAATTCTACCTGAAGCAACACAAAACTACTGTAGACTTCATGAAAAGACACAAAACTACTCTAGACTACATGAAAAGACACAAAACTACAGAAGACTACCTGAAAAGACACAAAACTACACTAGGCTACATGAATCAACACAAAAATACTCTAGACTACCTGAAAAGACACAAAACTACTCTAGACTACTTGAAATAACACAAAACTACACTAGACAACATGAAACAACACAAAACTACACTAGACTACCTGAAACAACACAAAACTACACTAGACTACCTGAAATGACACAAAATTACACTAGACTACATGAAACAACACAAAACTACACGATTCTACCTGAAACAACACAAAACTACACGATTCTACCTGAAACAACACAAAACTACTCTAGACTACATGAAACAACACAAAACTACACTAGACTACCTGAAACAATACAAAACTACACTAGACTACATGAAACAACACAAAACGGCACGATTCTACCTGAAACAGCACAAAACTACTCTAGACTACATGAAACAACACAAAACTACACTAGACTACCTGAAACAACACAAAACTACAGAAGACTACCTGTAAAGACACAAAACTACACGAGACTACCTGAATCCGCACAAAACTACTCTAGACTACATGAAACAACACAAACCTACACTAGACTACCTGAAAAGACTCAAAACTACACTAGACTACAGGAAACAACACAAAACTACACTAGACTACTTGAAACAATACAAAACTAAACAAGACTACCTGAAACAACACAAAACTTCACTAGACTACCTGAAATGTTCCAAAACTACACTAGACTAAAATGAAACAACACAAAACTACTGTAGACTACATGAAAAGACACAAAACTACTCTAGACTACTTGAAATAACACAAAACTACACTAGACAACATGAAACAACACAAAACTACACTAGACTACATGAAACAACACAAAACTACACTATTCTACCTGAAACAACACAAAACTACTGTAGACTACATGAAGCAACACAAAACTACAGAAGACTACCTGAAAAGACACAAAACTACACTAGGCTACATGAATCAACACAAAAATACTCTAGACTACCTGAAAAGACACAAAACTACTCTAGACTACTTGAAATAACACAAAACTACACTAGACAACATGAAACAACACAAAACTACACTAGACTACCTGAAGCAACAAAAACTACAGAAGACTACCTGAAACAACACAAAACTACTCTGGACTACTTGAAACAACACAAAACTACACTACACCTCATGAAACAGCACAAAACTACACTAGACTACCTGAAATGACACAAAACTACACCAGACTACATGAAACAACACAAAACTACACAATTCTACCTGAAACAACACAAAACTACTGTAGACTACATGAAAAGACACAAAACTACACTAGACTACATGAATCAACACAAAAATACACTAGACTACATGAAACAACACAAAACTACACAATTCTACCTGAAGCAACACAAAACTACTGTAGACTTCATGAAAAGACACAAAACTACTCTAGACTACATGAAAAGACACAAAACTACAGAAGACTACCTGAAAAGACACAAAACTACACTAGGCTACATGAATCAACACAAAAATACTCTAGACTACCTGAAAAGACACAAAACTACTCTAGACTACTTGAAATAACACAAAACTACACTAGACAACATGAAACAACACAAAACTACACTAGACTACCTGAAACAACACAAAACTACACTAGACTACCTGAAATGACACAAAATTACACTAGACTACATGAAACAACACAAAACTACACGATTCTACCTGAAACAACACAAAACTACACGATTCTACCTGAAACAACACAAAACTACTCTAGACTACATGAAACAACACAAAACTACACTAGACTACCTGAAACAATACAAAACTACACTAGACTACATGAAACAACACAAAACGGCACGATTCTACCTGAAACAGCACAAAACTACTCTAGACTACATGAAACAACACAAAACTACACTAGACTACCTGAAACAACACAAAACTACAGAAGACTACCTGTAAAGACACAAAACTACACGAGACTACCTGAATCCGCACAAAACTACTCTAGACTACATGAAACAACACAAACCTACACTAGACTACCTGAAAAGACTCAAAACTACACTAGACTACAGGAAACAACACAAAACTACACTAGACTACTTGAAACAATACAAAACTAAACAAGACTACCTGAAACAACACAAAACTTCACTAGACTACCTGAAATGTTCCAAAACTACACTAGACTAAAATGAAACAACACAAAACTACTGTAGACTACATGAAAAGACACAAAACTACACTAGACTACATGAATCAACACAAAAATACACTAGACTACATGAAACAACACAAAACTACACAATTCTACCTGAAGCAACACAAAACTACTGTAGACTTCATGAAAAGACACAAAACTACTCTAGACTACATGAAAAGACACAAAACTACACTAGACTACATGGAACAACACAAAACTACACAATTCTACCTGAAGCAACACAAAACTACAGAAGACTACCTGAAAAGATACAAAACTACACTAGACTACATGAATCAACACAAAACTACACTAGACTACCTGAAGCAACACAAAACTACAGAAGACTTCCTGAAACAACACAAAACTACACTACACCTCATGAAACAACACAAAACTACACTAGACTACCTGAAATGACACAAAACTACACTAGACTACATGAAACAACACAAAACTACACGATTCTACCTGAAACAACACAAAACTACTCTAGACTACATGAAACAACACAAAACTACATTAGACTACCTGAAACAATACAAAACTACACTAGACTACAGGAAACAACACAAAACTACACGATTCTACCTGAAACAACACAAAACTACTCTAGACTACATGAAGCAACACAAAGCTACAGAAGACTACCTGAAAAGACACAAAACTACACTAGACTACATGAAACAACACAAAACTACACTAGACTACCTGAAATGACACAAAACTACACTAGACTACCTGAAGCAACACAAAACTACAGAAGACTACCTGAAACAACACAAAACTACACTACACCTCATGAATCAACACAAAACTACACTAGACTACCTGAAATGACACAAAACTACACTAGACTACATGAAACAACACAAAACTACACTATTCTACCTGAAACAACACAAAACTACTGTAGACTACATGAAGCAACACAAAACTACAGAAGACTACCTGAAAAGACACAAAACTACACTAGGCTACATGAAACAACACAAAAATACTCTAGACTACCTGAAATGATACAAAACTACACAAGACTACCTGAAGCAACACAAAACTACAGAAGAATACCTGAAACAACACAAAACTACTATAAACTACATGAAAGAACACAAAGCTACACTAGACTACCTGAAGCAACACAAGACTACAGAAGACTAACTGAAACAACACAAAACTACTCTAGACTACTTGAAAAAACTCAAAACTACACTACACCTCATGAAACAACACAAAACTACACTAGACTAACTGAAATGAGACAAAACTACACTATTCGGCCTGAAACAACACAAAACTACTCTAGACTACATGAAACAACACAAAACTACACTAGACTACCTGAAAAGACACAAAACTACACTAGACTACATGAAACAACACAAAACTACACTAGACTACCTGAAGCAACACAAAACTACAGAAGACTATTTGGAACAACACAAAACTACACTAGACTACTTGAAACGACACAAAACTACACGAGACTACTTGAAATCACACAACACTACACCAGACTACTTGAAATGAGACAAAACTACACTAGACTACCTGAAAAGACTCAAAACTACACTAGACTACAGGAAACAACACAAAACTACACTAGACTACTTGAAACAATACAAAACTAAACAAGACTACCTGAAACAACACAAAACTTCACTAGACTACCTGAAATGTTCCAAAACTACACTAGACTAAAATGAAACAACACAAAACTGCACAGGACTACTTGAAACAGCACAAAACCTCTCTAGACTACCTGAAACAACACAAAACTACACTATACAACATGAAACAACACAAAACTACACTAGACTAACTGAAATGAGACAAAACTACACTATTCGGCCTGAAACAACACAAAACTACTCTAGACTACATGAAGCAATACAAAGCTACAGAAGACTACCTGAAAAGACACAAAACTACACTAGACTACATGAAACAACACAAAACTACACTAGACTACCTGAAATGACACAAAACTACACTAGACTACCTGAAGCAACACAAAACTACAGAAGACTATTTGGAACAACACAAAACTACACTAGACTACTTGAAACGACACAAAACTACACGAGACTACTTGAAATGACACAAAACTACACTAGACGACATGAAACAACACAAAACTACACTAGACTGCCTGAAATGACGCAGAACTACACAAGACTACCTGAAGCAACACAAAACTACAGAAGACAAACTGAAAAGACTCAAAACTACACTAGAATACATGAAACAACACAAAACTACACTAGACTACCTGAAGGAAAACAGAACTACAGAAGACTACCTGAAACAACACAAAACTACTCTAGACTACTTGAAACAACACAAAACTACACTACACCTCATGAAACAACACAAAACTACACTAGACTACCTGAAATGACACAAAACTACACTAGACTACATGAAACAACACAAAACTACACTATTCTACCTGAAACAACACAAAACTACTGTAGACTACATGAAGCAAAACAAAACTACAGAAGACTACCTGAAAAGACACAAAACTACACTAGGCTACATGAATCAACACAAAAATACTCTAGACTACCTGAAAAGACACAAAACTACTCTAGACTACTTGAAATAACACAAAACTACACTAGACAACATGAAACAACACAAAACTACACTAGACTACCTGAAGCAACAAATAACTACAGAAGACTACCTGAAACAACACAAAACTACTCTGGACTACTTGAAACAACACAAAACGGCACGATTCTACCTGAAACAGCACAAAACTACTCTAGACTACCTGAAACAACACAAAACTACAGAAGACTACATGTAAAGACACAAAACTACACGAGACTACCTGAATCCGCACAAAACTACTCTAGACTACATGAAACAACACAAACCTACACTAGACTACCTGAAAAGACTCAAAACTACACTAGACTACAGGAAACAACACAAAACTACACTAGACTACTTGAAACAATACAAAACTAAACAAGACTACCTGAAACAACACAAAACTTCACTAGACTACCTGAAATGTTCCAAAACTACACTAGACTAAAATGAAACAACACAAAACTACAGTAGACTACATGAAAAGACACAAAACTACGCTAGACTACATGAATCAACACAAAAATACACTAGACTACATGAAACAACACAAAACTACACAATTCTACCTGAAGCAACACAAAACTACTGTAGACTTCATGAAAAGACACAAAACTACTCTAGACTACATGAAAAGACACAAAACTACACTAGACTACATGGAACAACACAAAACTACACAATTCTACCTGAAGCAACACAAAACTACAGAAGACTACCTGAAAAGATACAAAACTACACTAGACTACATGAATCAACACAAAACTACACTAGACTACCTGAAGCAACACAAAACTACAGAAGACTACCTGAAACAACACAAAACTACACTACACCTCATGAAACAACAGAAAACTACACTAGACTACCTGAAATGACACAAAACTACACTAGACTACATGAAACAGCACAAAACTACATTAGACTACCTGAAACAATACAAAACTACACTAGACTACAGGAAACAACACAAAACTACACGATTCTACCTGAAACAACACAAAACTACTCTAGACTACATGAAGCAACACAAAGCTACAGAAGACTACCTGAAAAGACACAAAACTACACTAGACTACATGAAACAACACAAAACTACACTAGACTACCTGAAATGACACAAAACTACACTAGACTACCTGAAGCAACACAAAACTACAGAAGACTATTTGGAACAACACAAAACTACACTACACCTCATGAATCAACACAAAACTACACTAGACTACCTGAAATGACACAAAAATACACTAGACTACATGAAACAACACAAAACTACACTAGACTACATGAAACAACACAAAACTGCAGAAGACCACCTGAAACAACACAAAACTACTCTAGACTACTTGAAACAACACAAAACTACACTACACCTCATGAAACAACACAAAACTACACTAGACTACCTGAAATGACACAAAATTACACTAGACTACATGAAACAACACAAAACTACACGATTCTACCTGAAACAACACAAAACTACTCTAGACTACATGAAACAACACAAAACTACACTAGACTACCTGAAACAATACAAAACTACACTAGACTACATGAAACAACACAAAACTGCACGATTCTACCTGAAACAACACAAAACTACTCTAGACTACATGAAACAACACAAAACTACACTAGACTACCTGAAATGATACAAAACTACACAAGACTACCTGAAGCAACACAAAACTACAGAAGAATACCTGAAACAACACAAAACTACTATAAACTACATGAAAGAACACAAAGCTACACTAGACTACCTGAAGCAACACAAGACTACAGAAGACTAACTGAAACAACACAAAACTACTCTAGACTACTTGAAAAAACTCAAAACTACACTACACCTCATGAAACAACACAAAACTACACTAGACTAACTGAAATGAGACAAAACTACACTATTCGGCCTGAAACAACACAAAACTACTCTAGACTACATGAACCAATACAAAGCTACAGAAGACTACCTGAAAAGACACAAAACTACACTAGACTACATGAAACAACACAAAACTACACTAGACTACCTGAAATGACACAAAACTACACTAGACTACCTGAAGCAACACAAAACTACAGAAGACTATTTGGAACAACACAAAACTACACTAGACTACTTGAAACGACACAAAACTACACGAGACTACTTGAAATGACACAACACTACACCAGACTACTTGAAATGAGACAAAACTACACTAGACTACCTGAAACAACGCAAAACTACACTAGGCTACCTGAAACAACACAAAACTACACTAGACGACATGAAACAGCACAAAACTACACTAGACTGCCTGAAATGACGCAAAACTACACAAGACTACCTGAAGCAACACAAAAATACACTAGACTACATGAAACAACACAAAAATACACTAGACTTTCTGAAATGACACAAAACTACACAAGACAACCCGAAACGGCACAAAACTACACAAGACTTCTTGAAACAGCACAAAACTACAGTAGACTACATGAAACAACACAAAACTACACTATACTACCCAAAATAACACAAAACTACACTAGACTACATGAAAAGACACAAAACTACAGAAGATTAAATGAAATGAAATAAAACAAAACTACACTAGACTACCTGAAACAACACAGAACTACACTAAACTATCTGAAACAACACAAAACTACACTAGACTACCCAAAACGACACAAAACTACACTAGACTAACTGAAACAGCACAGAACCACACTAGACTACTTGAAATGACACAAAACTGCACTAGACTGCCCGAAATGACACAAAACTAGACTACATGAAACAACACAAAACTACACTAGACTACTTGAAACAACACAAAACTACACTAGACTACATGAAACAACACAAAACTACACTAGACTACTTGAAACAACACAAAACTACACTAGACTACATGAAACAACACAAAACTACACTAGACTACCCGAAACAACACAAAACTACACTAGACTATCTGAAACAACACAAAACTACACTAGACTTCCCAAAACAACACAAAACTACACTAGACTAACTGAAACAGCACAGAACCACACTAGACTACTTGAAATGACACAAAACTGCACTAGACTACTTGAAACGACACAAAACTACACGAGACTACTTGAAATGACACAACACTACACCAGACTACTTGAAATGAGACAAAACTACACTAGACTACCTGAAACAACGCAAAACTACACTAGGCTACCTGAAACAACACAAAACTACACTAGACTACATGAAACAACACAAAACTACACTAGACTGCCTGAAATGACGCAAAACTACACAAGACTACCTGAAGCAACACAAAACTACAGAAGACAAACTGAAAAGACTCAAAACTACACTAGAATACATGAAACAACACAAAACTACACTAGACTACCTGAAGCAAAACAGAACTACAGAAGACTACCTGAAACAACACAAAACTACTCTAGACAACTTGAAACAACACAAAACTGCACTACACCTCATGAAACAACACAAAACTACACTAGACTACCTGAAATGACACAAAACTACACTAGACTACCTGAAGCAACACAAAACTACAGAAGACTACCTGAAACAACACAAAACTACACTACACCTCATGAAACAACACAAAACTACACTAGACTACCTGAAATGACACAAAACTACACTAGACTACCTGAAGCAACACAAAACTACAGAAGACTATTTGAAACAACACAAAGCTACACTAGACTACTTGAAACGACACAAAACTACACTAGACTACTTGAAATGACACAACACTACACCAGACTACTTGAAATGACACAAAACTACACTAGACTACCTGAAACAACGCAAAACTACTCTAGACTACATGAATCAACACAAAAATACACAAGACTACCTGAAACCACACAAAACTACACTAGACTACATGAAACAACACAAAACGACACTAGACTACCTGAAATGACACAAAACTACGCTAGACTACCTGAGGCAACACAAAACAGAAGACTATCTGAAACAACACAAAACAACACTAGACTACGTGAAATGACACAAATCTACACAAGACCTCATGAAACAACACATAACTACACTAGACTACCAGACAGGACACAAAACTACACTAGACTACATGAAACAGCACAAAACTACACTAGACTACTTGAAACAGCACAAAACTACACAGACTACCTGAAACAACACAGAACTACACTAGACTACCTGAAAAGACTCAAAACTACACTAGACTACAGGAAACAACACAAAACTACATTAGACTACTTGAAACCATACAAAACTACACAAGACTACCTGAAACGACACAAAACTTCACTAGACTACCTGAAATGATCCAAAACTACACTAGACTAAAATGAAACAACACAAAACTACACTAGACTACATGAAACAGCACAAAACTACAGTAGACTACATGAAACAACACAAAACTGCACTATACTACCCAAAATAACACAAAACTACACTAGACAACATGAAACAACACAAAACTGCACAGGACTACTTGAAAAAGCAGAAAACCACTCTAGACTACCTGAAACAACACAAATCTACAGAATACTACCTGAAACAACACAAAACTACACTAGACAACATGAAACAACACAAAACTGCACAGGACTACTTGAAACAGCACAAAACTACACTAGACTACCTGAAACAACACAAAACTACACAAGACTACATGAAATTACACAAAGCTACACTGAACTACCTGAAATGGCACAAAACTACACTAGACTACGTGAAATGACACAAAACTACATTATTCTGCCGGAAACAACACAAAACTACTCTAGACTACATGAAGCAACACAAAGCTGCATAAGACTACCTGAAAAGACACAAAACTTCACTGCACTACATGAAACAACACAAAACTACACTAGACTACCTGAAATGACACAAAACTACACTAGACTACCTGAAGCAACACAAAACTACAGAAGACTATTTGAAACAACACAAAGCTACACTAGACTACTTGAAACAACACAAAACTACACTAGACTACTTGAAATGACACAACACTACACCAGACTACTTGAAATGACACAAAACTACACTAGACTACCTGAAACAACGCAAAACTACTCTAGGCTACCTGAAATGACACAAAACTACAGAAGATTAAATGAAATAACACAAAACTACACTAGACTATATGAAACAGCGCAAAGCTACACTAGACTAACTGAACTGACACAAAACTACACAAGACTACCTGAAACAACACAAAACTACAAAAGACAAACTGAAAAGACTCCAAACTACACTAGAATACATGAAACAACACAAAACTACACAAGACTACATGAAACTACACAAAACTACACTGGACTACCTGAAATGGCACAAAACTACAGAAGACTATTTGAAACAACACAAAACTACACTAGACTACCTGAAGCAACACAAAACTACACCAGACTACATGAAACGACACAAAACTACACAAGACTACGTGAAATGACACAAAACTACACTATTCTGCCGGAAACAAATCAAAACAAATCTAGACTACATGAAGCAACACAAAGCTACAGAAGACTACCTGAAAAGACACAAAACTACACTAGACTACATGAAACAACACAAAACTACACTAGACTACCTGAAACCACACAGAACTACACTAGACTACCTGAAGCAACACAAAACTACAGTAGACTATTTGAAACAACACAAAACTACACTAGACTACCTGAAGCAACACAAAACTACACCAGACTACATGAAACAACACAAAACTACACAAGACTACTTGAAATGACACGAAACTACACTAGACTACATGAAACGACACAAAACTACACTAGACTGCCTGAAATGACACAAAACTACACAAGACTACCTGAAGCAACACAATACTACAGAAGACAAACTGAAAAGACTCAAAACTACTCTAGAATACATGAAAAAACACAAAACTACACCAGACTACCTGAAACAACACAAAACTACACAAGACTACATGAAACTACACAAAACTACACTGGACTACCTGAAATGGCACAAAACTACACTAGACTACGTGAAATGACACAAAACTACACAAGACCTCATGAAACAACACAAAACTACACTGGACTACCTGAAATGGCACAAAACTACACTAGACTACATGAAACAGCACAAAACTACACTAGACTACTTGAAACAGCACAAAACTACACAGACTACCTGAAACAACACAGAACTTCACTAGACTACCTGAAAAGACTCAAAACTACACTAGACTACAGGAAACAACACAAAACTACACTAGACTACTTGAAACAATACAAAACTAAACAAGACTACCTGAAACAACACAAAACTTCACTCGACTACCTGAAATGTTCCAAAACTACACTAGACTAAAATGAAACAACACAGAACTACACTAGACTACCTGAAAAGACACAAAACTGCACTAGACTACATGAATCAACACAAAAATGCACTAGACTACCTGAAACCACACAAAACTACAGTAGACTACATGAAGCAACACAAAACTACAGAAGACTACCTGAAAAGACACAAAACTACACTAGACTAACTGAAACAACACAAAACTACACTAGACTACATGAAACAACACAAAACTACACTAGACTACCTCAAGCAACACAAAACTACAGAAGAATACCGGAAACAACACAAAACTACTCTAGACTACATGAATCAACACAAAAATACACAAGACTACCTGAAAACACACAAAACTACACTAGACTACATGAAAAAACACAAAACTACTCTAGACTACGTGAAATGACACAAAATCTACACAAGACCTCATGAAACAACACATAACTACACTAGACTACCTGAAATGACACAAAACTACACTAGACTACATGAAACAGCACAAAACTACACTAGACTACTTGAAACAGCACAAAACTACGCTAGACTACCTGAAGCAACACAAAACAGAAGACTATCTGAAACAACACAAAACAACACTAGACTACGTGAAATGACACAAAATCTACACAAGACCTCATGAAACAACACAAAACTACACTAGACTACATGAAACAACACAAAACTACACTAGACTACCTCAAGCAACACAAAACTACAGAAGAATACCGGAAACAACACAAAACTACTCTAGACTACATGAATCAACACAAAAATACACAAGACTACCTGAAAACACACAAAACTACACTAGACTACATGAAAAAACACAAAACTACTCTAGACTACCTGAAATGACACAAAACTACGCTAGACTACCTGAAGCAACACAAAACAGAAGACTATCTGAAACAACACAAAACAACACTAGACTACGTGAAATGACACAAAATCTACACAAGACCTCATGAAACAACACATAACTACACTAGACTACCTGAAATGACACAAAACTACACTAGACTACATGAAACAGCACAAAACTACACTAGACTACTTGAAACAGCACAAAACTACGCTAGACTACCTGAAGCAACACAAAACAGAAGACTATCTGAAACAACACAAAACAAAACTAGACTACCTGAAGCAACACAAAACTACAGAAGACTATTTGAAACAACACATAACTACACTAGACTACCTGAAATGACACAAAACTGCACTAGACTACATGAAACAGCACAAAACTACACTAGACTACTTGAAACAGCACAAAACTACACAGACTACAAGAAACAACACAAAACTACACTAGACTACTTGAAACCATACAAAACAACACAAGACTACCTGAAACAACACAAAACTTCACTAGACTAAAATGAAACAACACAAAACTACACTAGACTACATGAAACAGCACAAAACTACAGTAGACTACATGAAACAACACAAAACTGCACTATACTACCCAAAATAACACAAAACTACACTAGACAACATGAAACAACACAAAACTGCACAGGACTACTTGAAACAGCAGAAAACCACTCTAGACTACCTGAAACAACACAAATCTACAGAATACTACCTGAAACAACACAAAACTACACTAGACAACATGAAACAACACAAAACTGCACAGGACTACTTGAAACAGCACAAAACTACACTAGACTACCTGAAGCAACACAAAACTACACAACACTACATGAAATTACACAAAGCTACACTGAACTACCTGAAATGGCACAAAACTACACTAGACTACGTGAAATGACACAAAACTACATTATTCTGCCGGAAACAACACAAAACTACTCTAGACTACATGAAGCAACACAAAGCTACATAAGACTACCTGAAAAGACACAAAACTTCACTAGACTACATGAAACAACACAAAACTACACTAGACTACCTGAAATGACACAAAACTACACTAGACTACCTGAAGCAACACAAAACTACAGAAGACTATTTGAAACAACACAAAGCTACACTAGACTACTTGAAACAACACAAAACTACACTAGACTACTTGAAATGACACAACACTACACCAGACTACTTGAAATGACACAAAACTACACTAGACTACCTGAAACAACGCAAAACTACTCTAGGCTACCTGAAATGACACAAAACTACAGAAGATTAAATGAAATAACACAAAATTACACTAGACTATATGAAACAGCGCAAAGCTACACTAGACTAACTGAACTGACACAAAACTACACAAGACTACCTGAAACAACACAAAACTACAAAAGACAAACTGAAAAGACTCAAAACTACACTAGAATACATGAAACAACACAAAACTACACAAGACTACATGAAACTACACAAAACTACACTGGACTACCTGAAATGGCACAAAACTACACTATTCTGCCGGAAACAAATCAAAACTAATCTAGACTACATGAAGCAACACAAAGCTACAGAAGACTACCTGAAAAGACACAAAACTACACTAGACTACATGAAACAACACAAAACTACACTAGACTACCTGAAACGACACAGAACTACACTAGACTACCTGAAGCAACACAAAACTACAGAAGACTATTTGAAACAACACAAAACTACACTAGACTACCTGAAGGAACACAAAACTACACCAGACTACATGAAACGACACAAAACTACACAAGACTACTTGAAATGACACAAAACTACACTAGACTACATGAAACGACACAAAACTACACTAGACTGCCTGAAATGACACAAAACTACACAAGACTACCTGAAGCAACACAATACTACAGAAGACAAACTGAAAAGACTCAAAACTACTCTAGAATACATGAAACAACACAAAACTACACCAGACTACCTGAAACAACACAAAACTACACAAGACTACATGAAACTACACAAAACTACACTGGACTACCTGAAATGGCACAAAACTACACTAGACTACGTGAAATGACACAAAACTACACAAGACCTCATGAAACAACACAAAACTACACTGGACTACCTGAAATGGCACAAAACTACACTAGACTACATGAAACAGCACAAAACTACACTAGACTTCTTGAAACAGCACAAAACTACACAGACTACCTGAAACAACACAGAAATACACTAGACTACCTGAAAAGACTCAAAACTACACTAGACTACAGGAAACAACACAAAACTACACTAGACTACTTGAAACAATACAAAACTAAACAAGACTACCTGAAACAACACAAAACTTCACTAGACTACCTGAAATGTTCCAAAACTACACTAGACTAAAATGAAACAACACAAAACTACACTAGACTACCTGAAAAGACACAAAACTACACTAGACTACATGAATCAACACAAAAATACACTAGACTACCTGAAACCACACAAAACTACAGTAGACTACATCAAGCAACACAAAACTACAGAAGACTACCTGAAAAGACACAAAACTACACTAGACTAACTGAAACAACACAAAACTACACTAGACTACATGAAACAACACAAAACTACACTAGACTACCTCAAGCAACACAAAATTACAGAAGAATACCGGAAACAACACAAAACTACTCTAGACTACATGAATCAACACAAAAATACACAAGACTACCTGAAACCACACAAAACTACACTAGACTACATGAAACAACACAAAACTACACTAGACTACCTGAAATGACACAAAACTACGCTAGACTACCTGAAGCAACACAAAACAGAAGACTATCTGAAACAACACAAAACAACACTAGACTACGTGAAATGACACAAAATCTACACAAGACCTCATGAAACAACACATAACTACACTAGACTACCTGAAATGACACAAAACTACACTAGACTACATGAAACAGCACAAAACTACACTAGACTACTTGAAACAGCACATAACTACGCTAGACTACCTGAAGCAACACAAAACAGAAGACTATCTGAAACAACACAAAACAACACAAGACTACGTGAAATGACACAAAATCTACACAAGACCTCATGAAACAACACATAACTACACTAGACTACCTGAAATGACACAAAACTACACTAGACTACCTGAAGCAACACAAAACAGAAGACTATCTGAAACAACACAAAACTACACTAGACTACATGAAACAACACAAAACTACACTAGACTACCTGAAACGACACAGAACTACACTAGACTACCTGAAGCAACACAAAACTACAGAAGACTATTTGAAACAACACAAAACTACACTAGACTACCTGAAGGAACACAAAACTACACCAGACTACATGAAACGACACAAAACTACACAAGACTACTTGAAATGACACAAAACTACACTAGACTACATGAAACGACACAAAACTACACTAGACTGCCTGAAATGACACAAAACTACACAAGACTACCTGAAGCAACAAAAAACTACAGAAGACTATTTGAAACAACACAAAACTACACTAGACTACCTGAAGGAACACAAAACTACACCAGACTACATGAAACGACACAAAACTACACAAGACTACTTGAAATGACACAAAACTACACTAGACTACATGAAACGACACAAAACTACACTAGACTGCCTGAAATGACACAAAACTACACAAGACTACTTGAAGCAACACAATACTACAGAAGACAAACTGAAAAGACTCAAAACTACTCTAGAATACATGAAACAACACAAAACTACACCAGACTACCTGAAACAACACAAAACTACACAAGACTACATGAAACTACACAAAACTAGACTGGACTACCTGAAATGGCACAAAACTACACTAGACTACGTGAAATGACACAAAACTACACAAGACCTCATGAAACAACACAAAACTACACTGGACTACCTGAAATGGCACAAAACTACGCTAGACTACCTGAAGCAACACAAAACAGAAGACTATCTGAAACAACACAAAACAACACTAGACTACGTGAAATGACACAAAATCTACACAAGACCTCATGAAACAACACATAACTACACTAGACTACCTGAAATGACACAAAACTACACTAGACTACATGAAACAGCACAAAACTACACTAGACTACTTGAAACAGCACATAACTACGCTAGACTACCTGAAGCAACACAAAACAGAAGACTATCTGAAACAAAACAAAACAACACAAGACTACGTGAAATGACACAAAACTACACTAGACTACCTGAAGCAACACAAAACAGAAGACTATCTGAAACAACACAAAACTACACTAGACTACATGAAACAACACAAAACTACACTAGACTACCTGAAACGACACAGAACTACACTAGACTACCTGAAGCAACACAAAACTACAGAAGACTATTTGAAACAACACAAAACTACACTAGACTACCTGAAGGAACACAAAACTACACCAGACTACATGAAACGACACAAAACTACACAAGACTACTTGAAATGACACAAAACTACACTAGACTACATGAAACGACACAAAACTACACTAGACTGCCTGAAATGACACAAAACTACACAAGACTACCTGAAGCAACACAATACTACAGAAGACAAACTGAAAAGACTCAAAACTACTCTAGAATACATGAAACAACACAAAACTACACCAGACTACCTGAAACAACACAAAACTACACAAGACTACATGAAACTACACAAAACTACACTGGACTACCTGAAATGGCACAAAACTACACTAGACTACGTGAAATGACACAAAACTACACAAGACCTCATGAAACAACACAAAACTACACTGGACTACCTGAAATGGCACAAAACTACACTAGACTACATGAAACAGCACAAAACTACACTAGACTACTTGA
Organism: Hypanus sabinus; assembly: GCF_030144855.1. Classification (NCBI taxonomy): domain Eukaryota; kingdom Metazoa; phylum Chordata; class Chondrichthyes; order Myliobatiformes; family Dasyatidae; genus Hypanus; species Hypanus sabinus. The sequence goes on from NW_026781407.1 coordinate 98,658, forward strand.
AACAGCACAAAACTACACAGACTACCTGAAACAACACAGAACTACACAAGACTACCTGAAAAGACTCAAAACTACACTAGACTACAGGAAACAACACAAAACTACACTAGACTACTTGAAACAATACAAAACTAAACAAGACTACCTGAAACAACACAAAACTTCACTAGACTACCTGAAATGTTCCAAAACTACACTAGACTAAAATGAAACAACACAAAACTACACTAGACTACCTGAAAAGACACAAAACTACACTAGACTACATGAATCAACACAAAAATACACTAGACTACCTGAAACCACACAAAACTACAGTAGACTACATGAAGCAACACAAAACTACAGAAGACTACCTGAAAAGACACAAAACTACACTAGACTAACTGAAACAACACAAAACTACACTAGACTACATGAAACAACACAAAACTACACTAGACTACCTCAAGCAACACAAAACTACAGAAGAATACCGGAAACAACACAAAACTACTCTAGACTACATGAATCAACACAAAAATACACAAGACTACCTGAAACCACACAAAACTACACTAGACTACCTGAAATGACACAAAACTATGCTAGACTACCTGAAGCAACACAAAACAGAAGACTATCTGAAACAACACAAAACAACACTAGACTACGTGAAATGACACAAAATCTACACAAGACCTCATGAAACAACACATAACTACACTAGACTACCTGAAATGACACAAAACTACACTAGACTACATGAAACAGCACAAAACTACACTAGACTACTTGAAACAGCACATAACTACGCTAGACTACCTGAAGCAACACAAAACAGAAGACTATCTGAAACAACACAAAACAACACAAGACTACGTGAAATGACACAAAATCTACAAAAGACCTCATGAAACAACACATAACTACACTAGACTACCTGAAATGACACAAAACTACACTAGACTACATGAAACAGCACAAAACTACACAGACTACCTGAAACAACACAGAACTACACTAGACTACCTGAAAAGACTCAAAACTACACTAGACTACAGGAAACAACACAAAACTACACTAGACTACTTGAAACAATAGAAAACTACACAAGACTACCTGAAACAACACAAAACTTCACTAGACTACCTGAAATGATCCAAAACTACACTAGACTAAAATGAAACAACACAAAACTACACTAGACTACTTGAAACAGCACAAAACTGCAGTAGACTAAATGAAACAACACAAAACTGCACTATACTACCCAAAATAACACAAAACTACACTAGATTAAATGAAACGACACAAAACTACAGAAGATTAAATGAAATGAAATAAAACAAAACTACACTAGACTACTTGAAATGACACAAATCTATCCTAGACTACATGAAACAGCACAAACCTACACTAGACTACATGAAGCAACACAAAACTACAGAAAACTACCTGAAAAGACACAAATCTACACTAGACTACATGAAACAACACAAAACTACACTAGACTACCTGAAATGACACAAAACTACACTAGACTACCTGAAGCAACACAAAACAGAAGAATATCTGAAACAACACAAAACTACACTAGACTACCTGAAATGATACAAAACTACACAAGACTACCTGAAGCAACACAAAACTACACAAGACTACATGAAACTACACAAAACTACACTGGACTACCTGAAATGGCACAAAACTACACTAGACTACCTGAAACCACACAAAACTACAGTACACCTCATGAAAGAACACAAAACTACACTAGACTACCTGAAATGACACAAAACTACACTAGACAACATGAAACAACACAAAACTGCACAGGACTACTTGAAACAGCACAAAACCTCTCTAGACTACCTGAAACAACACAAATCTACAGAATACTACCTGAAACAACACAAAACTACACTAGACAACATGAAACAACACAAAACTGCACAGGACTACTTGAAACAGCACAAAACTACACTAGACTACCTGAAACAACACAAAACTACACAAGACTACATGAAACTACACAATCTACACTGAACTACCTGAAATGGCACAAAACTACACTAGACTACGTGAAATGACACAAAACTACACTATTCTGCCGGAAACAACACAAAACTACACTAGACTAACTGAACTGACACAAAGCTACGCAAGACTACCTGAAACGACACAAAACTACACTAGACTGCCTGAAGTGACACAAAACTACACAAGACTACCTGAAGCAACACAATACTACAGAAGACAAATGAAAAGACTCAAAACTACTCTAGAATACATGAAACAACACAAAACTACATCAGACTACCTGAAACAACACAAAACTACACAAGACTACATGAAACTACACAAAACTACACTGGACTACCTGAAATGGCACAAAACTACACTAGACTACGTGAAATGACACAAAACTACACAAGACCTCATGAAACAACACAAAACTACACTGGACTACCTGAAATGGCACAAAACTACACTAGACTACATGAAACAGCACAAAACTACACTAGACTACTTGAAACAGCACAAAACTACACAGACTACCTGAAACAACACAGAACTTCACTAGACTACCTGAAAAGACTCAAAACTACACTAGACTACAGGAAACAACACAAAACTACACTAGACTACTTGAAACAATACAAAACTAAACAAGACTACCTGAAACAACACAAAACTTCACTAGACTACCTGAAATGTTCCAAAACTACACTAGACTAAAATGAAACAACACAAAACTACACTAGACTACGTGAAATGACACAAAACTACACTATTCTGCCGGAAACAAATCAAAACTAATCTAGACTACATGAAGCAACACAAAGCTACATAAGACTACCTGAAAAGACACAAAACTTCACGAGACTACATGAAACAACACAAAACTACACTAGACTACCTGAAATGACACAAAACTACACTAGACTACCTGAAGCAACACAAAACTACAGAAGACTATTTGAAACAACACAAAGCTACACTAGACTACTTGAAACAACACAAAACTACACAGACTACCTGAAACAACACAGAACTACACTAGACTACCTGAAAAGACTCAAAACTACACTAGACTACAGGAAACAACACAAAACTACACTAGACTACTTGAAACAATACAAAACTAAACAAGACTACCTGAAACAACACAAAACTTCACTAGACTACCTGAAATGTTCCAAAACTACACTAGACTAAAATGAAACAACACAAAACTACACTAGACTACCTGAAAAGACACAAAACTACACTAGACTACATGAATCAACACAAAAATACACTAGACTACCTGAAACCACACAAAACTACAGTAGACTACATGAAGCAACACAAAACTACAGAAGACTACCTGAAAAAACACAAAACTACACTAGACTAACTGAAACAACACAAAACTACACTAGACTACCCGAAATGACATATAACTAGACTACATGAAACAACACAAAACTACACTAGACTACTTGAAACAACACAAATCTACACTAGACTACATGAAACAACACAAAACTACACTAGACTACCTGAAATGACACAAAGCTACACTAGACTACATGAAACAACACAAAAATACACTAGACTACCTGAAATGACACAAAGCTACACTAGACTTTCTGAAATGACACAAAACTACCCTAGACTACCTGAAAGAACACAGAACTAAACTAGACTACTTGAAACAGCTCAAAACTACACGAGACTATCTGAAATAACACAAAACTACACTAGACTTCCTGAAAAGACACAAAACTACACTAGACTACATGAAACAATACAAAACTACACTAGACTACCTGAAACAACAGAAAACTGTACTGGACTACATGAAACAACACAAAACTACACTAGACTACCTAAAATGACACAAAACTACACTAGACTACCTGAAGCAACACAGAACTTCAGAAGACTACCTGAAACAACACAAAACTGCACTAGACTGCCCGAAATGACACAAAACTAGACTACATGAAACAACACAAAACTACACTAGACTACTTGAAACAACACAAAACTACACTAGACTACATGAAACAACACAAAACTACACTAGACTACCTGAAATGACACAAAGCTACACTAGACTACATGAAACAACACAAAAATACACTAGACTACCTGAAATGACACAAAGCTTCACTGGACTTTCTGAAACGGCACAAAACTACACTAGAATAACTGAAACAGCACAGAACTACACTAGACTACTTGAAATGACACAAAACTGCACTAGACTGCCCGAAATGACACAAAACTAGACTACATGAAACAACACAAAACTACACTAGACTACTTGAAACAACACAAAACTACACTAGACTACCTGAAATGACACAAAACTACACTAGATTACCCGAAACGACACGAAACTACACTAAACGACATGAAACAGCACAAAACTACACTAGACTACCTGAAACAACACAAAACTACACTAGACGACATGAAACAGCACAAAACTACACTAGACTACCTGAAACAACACAGAACTACACTAAACTATCTGAAACAACACAAAACTACACTAGACTACCCAAAACGACACAAAACTACACTAGACTAACTGAAACAGCACAGAACCACACTAGACTACTTGAAATGACACAAAACTGCACTAGACTGCCCGAAATGACACAAAACTAGACTACATGAAACAACACAAAACTACACTAGACTACTTGAAACAACACAAAACTACACTAGACTACATGAAACAACACAAAACTACACTAGACTACTTGAAACAACACAAAACTACACAAGACTACATGAAACTACACAAAACTACACTGGACTACCTGAAATGGCACAAAACTACACTAGACTACCTGAAACCACACAAAACTACAGTACACCTCATGAAAGAACACAAAACTACACTAGACTACCTGAAATGACACAAAACTACACTAGACAACATGAAACAACACAAAACTGCACAGGACTACTTGAAACAGCACAAAACCTCTCTAGACTACCTGAAACAACACAAATCTACAGAATACTACCTGAAACAACACAAAACTACACTAGACAACATGAAACAACACAAAACTGCACAGGACTACTTGAAACAGCACAAAACTACACTAGACTACCTGAAACAACACAAAACTACACAAAACTACATGAAACTACACAATCTACACTGAACTACCTGAAATGGCACAAAACTACACTAGACTACGTGAAATGACACAAAACTACACTATTCTGCCGGAAACAACACAAAACTACACTAGACTAACTGAACTGACACAAAGCTACGCAAGACTACCTGAAACGACACAAAACTACACTAGACTGCCTGAAGTGACACAAAACTACACAAGACTACCTGAAGCAACACAATACTACAGAAGACAAACTGAAAAGACTCAAAACTACTCTAGAATACATGAAACAACACAAAACTACATCAGACTACCTGAAACAACACAAAACTACACAAGACTACATGAAACTACACAAAACTACACTGGACTACCTGAAATGGCACAAAACTACACTAGACTACGTGAAATGACACAAAACTACACAAGACCTCATGAAACAACACAAAACTACACTGGACTACCTGAAATGGCACAAAACTACACTAGACTACATGAAACAGCACAAAACTACACTAGACTACTTGAAACAGCACAAAACTACACAGACTACCTGAAACAACACAGAACTTCACTAGACTACCTGAAAAGACTCAAAACTACACTAGACTACAGGAAACAACACAAAACTACACTAGACTACTTGAAACAATACAAAACTAAACAAGACTACCTGAAACAACACAAAACTTCACTAGACTACCTGAAATGTTCCAAAACTACACTAGACTAAAATGAAACAACACAAAACTACACTAGACTACGTGAAATGACACAAAACTACACTATTCTGCCGGAAACAAATCAAAACTAATCTAGACTACATGAAGCAACACAAAGCTACATAAGACTACCTGAAAAGACACAAAACTTCACGAGACTACATGAAACAACACAAAACTACACTAGACTACCTGAAATGACACAAAACTAAACTAGACTACCTGAAGCAACACAAAACTACAGAAGACTATTTGAAACAACACAAAGCTACACTAGACTACTTGAAACAACACAAAACTACACAGACTACCTGAAACAACACAGAACTACACTAGACTACCTGAAAAGACTCAAAACTACACTAGACTACAGGAAACAACACAAAACTACACTAGACTACTTGAAACAATACAAAACTAAACAAGACTACCTGAAACAACACAAAACTTCACTAGACTACCTGAAATGTTCCAAAACTACACTAGACTAAAATGAAACAACACAAAACTACACTAGACTACCTGAAAAGACACAAAACTACACTAGACTACATGAATCAACACAAAAATACACTAGACTACCTGAAACCACACAAAACTACAGTAGACTACATGAAGCAACACAAAACTACAGAAGACTACCTGAAAAAACACAAAACTACACTAGACTAACTGAAACAACACAAAACTACACTAGACTACATGAAACAACACAAAACTACACTAGACTACCTCAAGCAACACAAAACTACAGAAGAATACCGGAAACAACACAAAACTACTCTAGACTACATGAATCAACACAAAAATACACAAGACTACCTGAAACCACACAAAACTACACTAGACTACATGAAACAACACAAAACTACACTAGACTACCTGAAATGACACAAAACTACGCTAGACTACCTGAAGCAACACAAAACAGAAGACTATCTGAAACAACACAAAACAACACTAGACTACGTGAAATGACACAAAATCTACACAAGACCTCATGAAACAACACATAACTACACTAGACTACCTGAAATGACACAAAACTACACTAGACTACATGAAACAGCACAAAACTACACTAGACTACTTGAAACAGCACATAACTACGCTAGACTACCTGAAGCAACACAAAACAGAAGACTATCTGAAACAACACAAAACAACACTAGACTACGTGAAATGACACAAAATCTACACAAGACCTCATGAAACAACACATAACTACACTAGACTACCTGAAATGACACAAAACTACACTAGACTACATGAAACAGCACAAAACTACACTAGACTACTTGAAACAGCACAAAACTACACAGACTACCTGAAACAACACAGAACTACACTAGACTACCTGAAAAGACTCAAAACTACACTAGACTACAGGAAACAACACAAAACTACACTAGACTACTTGAAACAATACAAAACTACACAAGACTACCTGAAACAACACAAAACTTCACTAGACTACCTGAAATGATCCAAAACTACACTAGACTAAAATGAAACAACACAAAACTACACTAGACTACTTGAAACAGCACAAAACTGCAGTAGACTACATGAAACAACACAAAACTGCACTATACTACCCAAAATAACACAAAACTACACTAGATTACATGAAACGACACAAAACTACAGAAGATTAAATGAAATGAAATAAAACAAAACTACACTAGACTACTTGAAATGACACAAATCTATCCTAGACTACATGAAACAGCACAAACCTACACTAGACTACATGAAGCAACACTAAACTACAGAAAACTACCTGAAAAGACACAAATCTACACTAGACTACATGAAACAACACAAAACTACACTAGACTACCTGAAATGACACAAAACTACACTAGACTACCTGAAGCAACACAAAACAGAAGAATATCTGAAACAACACAAAACTACACTAGACTACCTGAAATGATACAAAACTACACAAGACTACCTGAAGCAACACAAAACTACACAAGACTACATGAAACTACACAAAACTGCACTGGACTACCTGAAATGGCACAAAACTACACTAGACTACCTGAAACCACACAAAACTACAGTACACCTCATGAAAGAACACAAAACTACACTAGACTACCTGAAATGACACAAAACTACACTAGACAACATGAAACAACACAAAACTGCACAGGACTACTTGAAACAGCACAAAACCTCTCTAGAATACCTGAAACAACACAAATCTACAGAATACTACCTGAAACAACACAAAACTACACTAGACAACATGAAACAACACAAAACTGCACAGGACTACTTGAAACAGCACAAAACTACTCTAGACTACCTGAAAGAACACAAAACTACACAAGACTACATGAAACTACACAATCTACACTGAACTACCTGAAATGGCACAAAACTACACTAGACTACCTGAAATGACACAAAACTACACTAGACTACATGAAACAGCACAAAACTACTCTAGACTACTTGAAACAGCACAAAACTACACAGACTACCTGAAACAACACAGAACTACACTAGACTACCTGAAAAGACTCAAAACTACACTAGACTACAGGAAACAACACAAAACTACACTAGACTACTTGAAACAATACAAAACTAAACAAGACTACCTGAAACAACACAAAACTTCACTAGACTACCTGAAATGTTCCAAAACTACACTAGACTAAAATGAAACAACACAAAACTACACTAGACTACGTGAAATGACACAAAACTACACTATTCTGCCGGAAACAACACAAAACTACTCTAGACTACATGAAGCAACACAAAGCTACATAAGACTACCTGAAAAGACACAAAACTTCACTAGACTACATGAAACAACACAAAACTACACTAGACTACCTGAAATGACACAAAACTACACTAGACTACCTGAAGCAACACAAAACTACAGAAGACTATTTGAAACGACACAAAACTACACTAGACTACCTGAAACAACGCAAAACTACTCTAGGCTACCTGGAATGACACAAAACTACAGAAGATTAAATGAAATAACACAAAACCACACTAGACTATATGAAACAGCGCAAAGCTACACTAGACTAACTGAACTGACACAAAACTACACAAGCCTACCTGAAACAACACAAAACTACAAAAGACAAACTGAAAAGACTCAAAACTACACTAGAATACATGAAACAACACAAAACTGCACAGGACTACTTGAAACAGCACAAAACCACTCTAGACTACCTGAAACAACACAAAACTACACTAGACAACATGAAACAACACAAAACTGCACAGGACTACTTGAAACAGCACAAAACTACACCAGACTACCTGAAACAACACAAAACTACACAAGACTACATGAAACTACACAAAACTACACTGAACTACCTGAAATGGCACAAAACTACACTATTCTGCCGGAAACAACACATAACTTCTCTAGACTACATGAAACAACACAAAACTACACTAGACTACCTGAAATGACACAAAACTACACTAGACTACCTGAAGCAACACAAAACTACAGAAGACTATTTGAAACAACACAAAGCTACACTAGACTACTTGAAACAACACAAAACTACACTAGACTACTTGAAATGACACAACACTACACCAGACTACTTGAAATGACACAAAACTACACAGACTACCTGAAACAACACAGAACTACACTAGACTACCTGAAAAGACTCAAAACTACACAAGACTACCTGAAGCAACACAAAACTACACAAGACTACATGAAACTACACAAAACTACACTGGACTACCTGAAATGGCACAAAACTACACTAGACTACCTGAAACCACACAAAACTACAGTACACCTCATGAAAGAACACAAAACTACACTAGACTACCTGAAATGACACAAAACTACACTAGACAACATGAAACAACACAAAACTGCACAGGACTACTTGAAACAGCACAAAACCACTCTAGACTACCTGAAACAACACAAAACTACACTAGACAACATGAAACAACACAAAACTGCACAGGACTACTTGAAACAGCACAAAACTACACTAGACTACCTGAAACAACACAAAACTACACAAGACTACATGAAACTACACAAAACTACACTAGACTACCTGAAATGACACAAAACTACACTAGACTACATGAAACTACACAAAACTACACTGGACTACCTGAAATGGCACAAAACTACACTAGACTACGTGAAATGACACAAAACTACACAAGACCTCATGAAACAACACAAAACTACACTAGACTACCTGAAATGACACAAAACTACACTAGACTACATGAAACAGCACAAAACTACTCTAGACTACTTGAAACAGCACAAAACTACACAGACTACCTGAAACAACACAGAACTACACTAGACTACCTGAAAAGACTCAAAACTACACTAGACTACAGGAAACAACACAAAACTACACTAGACTACTTGAAACAATACAAAACTAAACAAGACTACCTGAAACAACACAAAACTTCACTAGACTACCTGAAATGTTCCAAAACTACACTAGACTAAAATGAAACAACACAAAACTACACTAGACTACCTGAAAAGACACAAAACTACACTAGACTACCTGAAACAACACAAATCTACAAAAGACAAACTGAAAAGACTCCAAACTACACTAGAATACATGAAACAACACAAAACTACACAAGACTACATGAAACTACACAAAACTACACTGGACTACCTGAAATGGCACAAAACTACAGAAGACTATTTGAAACAACACAAAACTACACCAGACTACATGAAACGACACAAAACTACACAAGACTACGTGAAATGACACAAAACTACACTATTCTGCCGGAAACAAATCAAAACTAATCTAGACTACATGAAGCAACACAAAGCTACAGAAGACTACCTGAAAAGACACAAAACTACACTAGACTACATGAAACAACACAAAACTACACTAGACTACCTGAAACGACACAGAACTACACTAGACTACCTGAAGCAACACAAAACTACAGAAGACTATTTGAAACAACACAAAACTACACTAGACTACCTGAAGCAACACAAAACTACACCAGACTACATGAAACGACACATAACTACACAAGACTACTTGAAATGACACAAAACTACACTAGACTACATGAAACAACACAAAACTACACTAGACTACCTGAAATGACACAAAACTACACTAGACTACCTGAAGCAACACAAAACTACAGAAGACTATTTGAAACGACACAAAACTACACTAGACTACCTGAAACAACGCAAAACTACTCTAGGCTACCTGGAATGACACAAAACTACAGAAGATTAAATGAAATAACACAAAACCACACTAGACTATATGAAACAGCGCAAAGCTACACTAGACTAACTGAACTGACACAAAACTACACAAGCCTACCTGAAACAACACAAAACTACAAAAGACAAACTGAAAAGACTCAAAACTACACTAGAATACATGAAACAACACAAAACTGCACAGGACTACTTGAAACAGCACAAAACCACTCTAGACTACCTGAAACAACACAAAACTACACTAGACAACATGAAACAACACAAAACTGCACAGGACTACTTGAAACAGCACAAAACTACACCAGACTACCTGAAACAACACAAAACTACACAAGACTACATGAAACTACACAAAACTACACTGAACTACCTGAAATGGCACAAAACTACACTATTCTGCCGGAAACAACACATAACTTCTCTAGACTACATGAAACAACACAAAACTACACTAGACTACCTGAAATGACACAAAACTACACTAGACTACCTGAAGCAACACAAAACTACAGAAGACTATTTGAAACAACACAAAGCTACACTAGACTACTTGAAACAACACAAAACTACACTAGACTACTTGAAATGACACAACACTACACCAGACTACTTGAAATGACACAAAACTACACAGACTACCTGAAACAACACAGAACTACACTAGACTACCTGAAAAGACTCAAAACTACACAAGACTACCTGAAGCAACACAAAACTACACAAGACTACATGAAACTACACAAAACTACACTGGACTACCTGAAATGGCACAAAACTACACTAGACTACCTGAAACCACACAAAACTACAGTACACCTCATGAAAGAACACAAAACTACACTAGACTACCTGAAATGACACAAAACTACACTAGACAACATGAAACAACACAAAACTGCACAGGACTACTTGAAACAGCACAAAACCACTCTAGACTACCTGAAACAACACAAAACTACACTAGACAACATGAAACAACACAAAACTGCACAGGACTACTTGAAACAGCACAAAACTACACTAGACTACCTGAAACAACACAAAACTACACAAGACTACATGAAACTACACAAAACTACACTAGACTACCTGAAATGACACAAAACTACACTAGACTACATGAAACTACACAAAACTACACTGGACTACCTGAAATGGCACAAAACTACACTAGACTACGTGAAATGACACAAAACTACACAAGACCTCATGAAACAACACAAAACTACACTAGACTACCTGAAATGACACAAAACTACACTAGACTACATGAAACAGCACAAAACTACTCTAGACTACTTGAAACAGCACAAAACTACACAGACTACCTGAAACAACACAGAACTACACTAGACTACCTGAAAAGACTCAAAACTACACTAGACTACAGGAAACAACACAAAACTACACTAGACTACTTGAAACAATACAAAACTAAACAAGACTACCTGAAACAACACAAAACTTCACTAGACTACCTGAAATGTTCCAAAACTACACTAGACTAAAATGAAACAACACAAAACTACACTAGACTACCTGAAAAGACACAAAACTACACTAGACTACCTGAAACAACACAAATCTACAAAAGACAAACTGAAAAGACTCCAAACTACACTAGAATACATGAAACAACACAAAACTACACAAGACTACATGAAACTACACAAAACTACACTGGACTACCTGAAATGGCACAAAACTACAGAAGACTATTTGAAACAACACAAAACTACACCAGACTACATGAAACGACACAAAACTACACAAGACTACGTGAAATGACACAAAACTACACTATTCTGCCGGAAACAAATCAAAACTAATCTAGACTACATGAAGCAACACAAAGCTACAGAAGACTACCTGAAAAGACACAAAACTACACTAGACTACATGAAACAACACAAAACTACACTAGACTACCTGAAACGACACAGAACTACACTAGACTACCTGAAGCAACACAAAACTACAGAAGACTATTTGAAACAACACAAAACTACACTAGACTACCTGAAGCAACACAAAACTACACCAGACTACATGAAACGACACATAACTACACAAGACTACTTGAAATGACACAAAACTACACTAGACTACATGAAACGACACAAAACTACACTAGACTGCCTGAAATGACACAAAACTACACAAGACTACCTGAAGCAACACAATACTACAGAAGACAAACTGAAAAGACTCAAAACTACTCTAGAATACATGCAACAACACAAAACTACACCAGACTACCTGAAACAACACAAAACTACACAAGACTACATGAAACTACACAAAACTACACTGGACTACCTGAAATGGCACAAAACTACACTAGACTACGTGAAATGACACAAAACTACACAAGACCTCATGAAACAACACAAAACTACACTGGACTACCTGAAATGGCACAAAACTACACTAGACTACATGAAACAGCACAAAACTACACAAGACTACCTGAAGCAACACAACACTACAGAAGACAAACTGAAAAGACTCAAAACTACTCTAGAATACATGAAACAACACAAAACTACATCAGACTACCTGAAACAACACAAAACTACACAAGACTACATGAAACTACACAAAACTACACTGGACTACCTGAAATGGCACAAACCTACACTAGACTACGTGAAATGACACAAAACTACACAAGACCACATGAAACAACACAAAACTACACTAGACTACCTGAAATGACACAAAACTACACTAGACTACATGAAACAGCACAAAACTACTCTAGACTACTTGAAACAGCACAAAACTACACAGACTACCTGAAACAACACAGAACTACACTAGACTACCTGAAAAGACTCAAAACTACACTAGACTACAGGAAACAACACAAAACTACACTAGACTACTTGAAACAATACAAAACTAAACAAGACTACCTGAAACAACACAAAACTTCACTAGACTACCTGAAATGTTCCAAAACTACACTAGACTAAAATGAAACAACACAAAACTACACTAGACTACCTGAAAAGACACAAAACTACACTAGACTACATGAATCAACACAAAAATACACTAGACTACCTGAAACCACACAAAACTACAGTAGACTACATGAAGCAACACAAAACTACAGAAGACTACCTGAAAAGACACAAAACTACACTAGACAACATGAAACAACACAAAACTGCACAGGACTACTTGAAACAGCAAAAAACCACTCTAGACTACCTGAAACAACACAAAACTACACTCGACAACATGAAACAACACAAAACTGCACAGGACTACTTGAAAAAGCACAAAACTACACTAGACTACCTGAAACAACACAAAACTACACAAGACTACATGAAACTACACAAAACTACACTGAACTACCTGAAATGGCACAAAACTACACTAGACTACGAGAAATGACACAAAACTACACTATTCTGCCGGAAACAACACAAAACTTCACTAGACTACATGAAACAACACAAAACTACACTAGACTACCTGAAATGACACAAAACTACACTAGACTACATGAAACTACACAAAACTACACTGGACTACCTGAAATGGCACAAAACTACACTAGACTACGTGAAATGACACAAAACTACACAAGACCTCATGAAACAACACAAAACTACACTAGACTACCTGAAATGACACAAAACTACACTAGACTACATGAAACAGCACAAAACTACTCTAGACTACTTGAAACAGCACAAAACTACACAGACTACCTGAAACAACACAGAACTACACTAGACTACCTGAAAAGACTCAAAACTACACTAGACTACAGGAAACAACACAAAATTACGCTAGACTACTTGAAACGATACAAAACTAAACAAGACTACCTGAAACAACACAAAACTTCACTAGACTACCTGAAATGTTCCAAAACTAAACTAGACTAAAATGAAACAACACAAAACTGCACAGGACTACTTGAAACAGCACAAAACCTCTCTAGACTACCTGAAACAACACAAAACTACACTAGACAACATGAAACAACACAAAACTGCACAGGACTACTTGAAACAGCACAAAACCACTCTAGACTACCTGAAACAACACAAAACTACACTAGACTACATGAAACAACACAAAACTGCACAGGACTACTTGAAACAGCACAAAACTACACTAGACTACCTGAAACAACACAAAACTACACAAGACTACATGAAACTACACATAACTACACTGAACTACCTGAAATGGCACAAAACTACACTAGACTACGTGAAATGACACAAAACTACACTATTCTGCCGGAAACAACACATAACTTCACTAGACTACATGAAACAACACAAAACTACACTAGACTACCTGAAATGACACAAAACTACACTAGACTACCTGAAGCAACACAAAACTACAGAAGACTATTTGAAACAACACAAAGCTACACTAGACTACTTGAAACAACACAAAACTACAGAAGACTATTTGAAACAACACAAAGCTACACTAGACTACTTGAAACAACACAAAACTACACTAGACTACATGAAACTACACAAAACTAAACTGGACTACCTGAAATGGCACAAAACTACACTAGACTACGTGAAATGACACAAAACTACACAAGACCTCATGAAACAACACAAAACTACACTAGACAACCTGAAATGACACAAAACTACACTAGACTACCTGAAGCAACACAAAACTACAGAAGACTATTTGAAACAACACAAAGCTACACTAGACTACTTGAAACAACACAAAACTACACTAGACTACTTGAAATGACACAACACTACACCAGACTACTTGAAATGACACAAAACTACACTAGACTACCTGAAACAACGCAACACTACTCTAGGCTACCTGAAATGACACAAAACTACAGAAGATTAAATGAAATAACACAAAACTACACTAGACTATATGAAACAGCGCAAAGCTACACTAGACTAACTGAACTGACACAAAACTACACAAGCCTACCTGAAACAACACAAAACTACAAAAGACAAACTGAAAAGACTCAAAACTACACTAGAATACATGAAACAACACAAAACTACACAAGACTACATGAAACTACACAAAACTACACTGGACTACCTGAAATGGCACAAAACTACAGACGACTATTTGAAACAACACAAAACTACACTAGACTACCTGAAGCAACACAAAACTACACCAGCCTACATGAAACGACACAAAACTACACAAGACTACGTGAAATGACACAAAACTACACTATTCTGCCGGAAACAAATCAAAACTACTCTAGACTACATGAAACAACACAAAACTACACTAGACTACCTGAAACGACACAGAACTACACTAGACTACCTGAAGCAACACAAAACTACAGAAGACTATTTGAAACAACACAAAACTACACTAGACTACCTGAAGCAACACAAAACTACACCAGACTACATGAAACGACAAAAAACTACACAAGACTACTTGAAATGACACAAAACTACACAAGACTACCTGAAGCAACACAATACTACAGAAGACAAACTGAAAAGACTCAAAACTACTCTAGAATACATGAAACAACACAAAACTACATCAGACTACCTGAAACAACACAAAACTACACAAGACTACATGAAACTACACAAAACTACACTGGACTACCTGAAATGGCACAAACCTACACTAGACTACGTGAAATGACACAAAACTACACAAGACTACGTGAAATGACACAAAACTACACTATTCTGCCGGAAACAAATCAAAACTACTCTAGACTACATGAAGCAACACAAAACTACACCAGACTACATGAAACGACAAAAAACTACACAAGACTACTTGAAATGACACAAAACTACACAAGACTACCTGAAGCAACACAATACTACAGAAGACAAACTGAAAAGACTCAAAACTACTCTAGAATACATGAAACAACACAAAACTACATCAGACTACCTGAAACAACACAAAACTACACAAGACTACATGAAACTACACAAAACTACACTGGACTACCTGAAATGGCACAAACCTACACTAGACTACGTGAAATGACACAAAACTACACAAGACTACGTGAAATGACACAAAACTACACTATTCTGCCGGAAACAAATCAAAACTACTCTAGACTACATGAAACAACACAAAACTACACTAGACTACCTGAAACGACACAGAACTACACTATTCTGCCGGAAACAAATCAAAACTACTCTAGACTACATGAAACAACACAAAACTACACTAGACTACCTGAAACGACACAGAACTACACTAGACTACCTGAAGAAACACAAAACTACAGAAGACTATTTGAAACAACACAAAACTACACTAGACTACCTGAAGCAACACAAAACTACACCAGACTACATGAAACGACACAAAACTACACAAGACTACTTGAAATGACACAAAACTACACTAGACTACATGAAACGACACAAAACTACACTAGACTGCCTGAAATGACACAAAACTACACAAGACTACCTGAAGCAACACAATACTACAGAAGACAAACTGAAAAGACTCAAAACTACTCTAGAATACATGAAACAACACAAAACTACATCAGACTACCTGAAACAACACAAAACTACACAAGACTACATTAAACTACACAAAACTACACTGGACTACCTGAAATGGCACAAACCTACACTAGACTACGTGAAATGACACAAAACTACACAAGACCTCATGAAACAACACAAAACTACACTAGACTACCTGAAATGACACAAAACTACACTAGACTACATGAAACAGCACAAAACTACTCTAGACTACTTGAAACAGCACAAAACTACACAGACTACCTGAAACAACACAGTACTACACTAGACTACCTGAAAAGACTCAAAACTACACTAGACTACAGGAAACAACACAAAATTACGCTAGACTACTTGAAACGATACAAAACTAAACAAGACTACCTGAAACAACACAAAACTTCACTAGACTACCTGAAATGTTCCAAAACTAAACTAGACTAAAATGAAACAACACAAAACTGCACAGGACTACTTGAAACAGCACAAAACCTCTCTAGACTACCTGAAACAACACAAAACTACACTAGACAACACGAAACAACACAAAACTGCACAGGACTACTTGAAACAGCACAAAACCACTCTAGACTACCTGAAACAACACAAAACTACACTAGACTACATGAAACAACACAAAACTGCACAGGACTACTTGAAACAGCACAAAACTACACTAGACTACCTGAAACAACACAAAACTACACAAGACTACATGAAACTACACAAAACTACACTGAACTACCTGAAATGGCACAAAACTACACTAGACTACGTGAAATGACACAAAACTACACTATTCTGCCGGAAACAACACATAACTTCACTAGACTACATGAAACAACACAAAACTACACTAGACTACCTGAAATGACACAAAACTACACTAGACTACCTGAAGCAACACAAAACTACAGAAGACTATTTGAAACAACACAAAGCTACACTAGACTACTTGAAACAACACAAAACTACACTAGACTACATGAAACTACACAAAACTAAACTGGACTACCTGAAATGGCACAAAACTACACTAGACTACGTGAAATGACACAAAACTACACAAGACCTCATGAAACAACACAAAACTACACTAGACAACCTGAAATGACACAAAACTACACTAGACTACCTGAAGCAACACAAAACTACAGAAGACTATTTGAAACAACACAAAGCTACACTAGACTACTTGAAACAACACAAAACTACACTAGACTACTTGAAATGACACAACACTACACCAGACTACTTGAAATGACACAAAACTACACTAGACTACCTGAAACAACGCAAAACTACTCTAGGCTACCTGAAATGACACAAAACTACAGAAGATTAAATGAAATAACACAAAACTACACTAGACTATATGAAACAGCGCAAAGCTACACTAGACTAACTGAACTGACACAAAACTACACAAGCCTACCTGAAACAACACAAAACTACAAAAGACAAACTGAAAAGACTCAAAACTACACTAGAATACATGAAACAACACAAAACTACACAAGACTACATGAAACTACACAAAACTACACTGGACTACATGAAATGGCACAAAACTACAGACGACTATTTGAAACAACACAAAACTACTCTAGACTACCTGAAGCAACACAAAACTACACCAGCCTACATGAAACGACACAAAACTACACAAGACTACGTGAAATGACACAAAACTACACTATTCTGCCGGAAACAAATCAAAACTACTCTAGACTACATGAAACAACACAAAACTACACTAGACTACCTGAAACGACACAGAACTACACTAGACTACCTGAAGCAACACAAAACTACAGAAGACTATTTGAAACAACACAAAACTACACTAGACTACCTGAAGCAACACAAAACTACACCAGACTACATGAAACAACAAAAAACTACACAAGACTACTTGAAATGACACAAAACTACACTAGACTACATGAAATGACACAAAACTACACTAGACTGCCTGAAATGACACAAAACTACACAAGACTACCTGAAGCAACACAATACTACAGAAGACAAACTGAAAAGACTCAAAACTACTCTAGAATACATGAAACAACACAAAACTACATCAGACTACCTGAAACAACACAAAACTACACAAGACTACATGAAACTACACAAAACTACACTGGACTACCTGAAATGGCACAAACCTACACTAGACTACGTGAAATGACACAAAACTACACAAGACCTCATGAAACAACACAAAACTACACTAGACTACCTGAAATGACACAAAACTACACTAGACTACATGAAACAGCACAAAGCTACTCTAGACTACTTGAAACAGCACAAAACTACACAGACTACCTGAAACAACACAGAACTACACTAGACTACCTGAAAAGACTCAAAACTACACTAGACTACAGGAAACAACACAAAACTACACTAGACTACTTGAAACAATACAAAACTAAACAAGACTACCTGAAACAACACAAAACTTCACGAGACTACCTGAAATGTTCCAAAACTACACTAGACTAAAATGAAACAACACAAAACTACACTAGACTACCTGAAAAGACACAAAACTACACTAGACTACATGAAACAACAAAAAACTACAGTAGACTACATGAAGCAACACAAAACTACAGAAGACTACCTGAAAAGACACAAAACTACACTAGACTAACAGAAACAACACAAAACTACACTAGACTACCTGAAGCAACACAAAACTACAGAAGAATACCTGAAACAACACAAAACTACTCTAGACTACATGAATCAACACAAAAATACACAAGACTACCTGAAACCACACAAAACTACACTAGACAACATGAAACAACACAAAACTACACAAGACTACATGAAACTACACAAAACTACACTGGACTACCTGAAATGGCACAAAACTACAGAAGACTATTTGAAACAACACAAAACTACACTAGACTACCTGAAGCAACACAAAACTACACCAGCCTACATGAAACGACACAAAACTACACAAGACTACGTGAAATGACACAAAACTACACTATTCTGCCGGAAACAAATCAAAACTACTCTAGACTACATGAAACAACACAAAACTACACTAGACTACCTGAAACGACACAGAACTACACTATTCTGCCGGAAACAAATCAAAACTACTCTAGACTACATGAAACAACACAAAACTACACTAGACTACCTGAAACGACACAGAACTACACTAGACTACCTGAAGCAACACAAAACTACAGAAGACTATTTGAAACAACACAAAACTACACTAGACTACCTGAAGCAACACAAAACTACACCAGACTACATGAAACGACACAAAACTACACAAGACTACTTGAAATGACACAAAACTACACTAGACTACATGAAACGACACAAAACTACACTAGACTGCCTGAAATGACACAAAACTACACAAGACTACCTGAAGCAACACAATACTACAGAAGACAAACTGAAAAGACTCAAAACTACTCTAGAATACATGAAACAACACAAAACTACATCAGACTACCTGAAACAACACAAAACTACACAAGACTACATTAAACTACACAAAACTACACTGGACTACCTGAAATGGCACAAACCTACACTAGACTACGTGAAATGACACAAAACTACACAAGACCTCATGAAACAACACAAAACTACACTAGACTACCTGAAATGACACAAAACTACACTAGACTACATGAAACAGCACAAAACTACTCTAGACTACTTGAAACAGCACAAAACTACACAGACTACCTGAAACAACACAGAACTACACTAGACTACCTGAAAAGACTCAAAACTACACTAGACTACAGGAAACAACACAAAACTACACTAGACTACTTGAAACAATACAAAACTAAACAAGACTACCTGAAACAACACAAAACTTCACTAGACTACCTGAAATGTTCCAAAACTACACTAGACTAAAATGAAACAACACAAAACTACACTAGACTACCTGAAAAGACACAAAACTACACTAGACTACATGAAACAACAAAAAACTACAGTAGACTACATGAAGCAACACAAAACTACAGAAGACTACCTGAAAAGACACAAAACTACACTAGACTAACAGAAACAACACAAAACTACACTAGACTACATGAAACAACAAAAAACTACACTAGACTACCTCAAGCAACACAAAACTACAGAAGAATACCTGAAACAACACAAAACTACTCTAGACTACATGAATCAACACAAAAATACACAAGACTACCTGAAACCACACAAAACTACACTAGACAACATGAAACAACACAAAACTACACTAGACTACCTGAAATGACACAAAACTACGCTAGACCACCTGAAGCAACACAAAACAGAAGACTATCTGAAACAACACAAAACAACACTAGACTACCTGAAATGACACAAAACTACACTAGACTACATGAAACAGCACAAAACTACACTAGACTACTTGAAACAGCACAAAACTACACAGACTACCTGAAACAACACAGAACTACACTAGACTACCTGAAAAGACTCAAAAATACACTAGACTACAGGAAACAACACAAAACTACACTAGACTACTTGAAACAATACAAAACTACACAAGACTACCTGAAACAACACAAAACTTCACTAGAAAACCTGAAATGTTCCAAAACTACACTAGACTAAAATGAAACAACACAAAACTACACAAGACTACCTGAAACAGCACAAAACTACACAAGACTTCTTGAAACAGCACAAAACTACAGTAGACTACATGAAACAACACAAAACTACACTATACTACCCAAAATAACACAAAACTACACTAGACTACATGAAAAGACACAAAACTACAGAAGATTAAATGAAATGAAATAAAACAAAACTACACTAGACTACTTGAAATGACACAAATCTATCCTAGACTACATGAAACAACACAAAAACTACACAGGACTAAATGAAACAGCACAAACCTACACTACACTACCTGAAACAACACAAAACTACACTAGACTACCAGACAGGACACAAAACTACACTAGACTCCATGAAACAACACACAACTACAATAGACTACATGATACTACACAAAACTACACTGGACTATCTGAAATGACACAAAACTACAGGAGACTACCAGAAACAGCACAAAACTACACAAGACGGCATGAAACAACACAAAACTACACTAGACTACATGAAGCAACACAAAACTACAGAAGACTACCTGAAAAGACACAAATCTACACTAGACTACATGAAACAACACAAAACTACACTAGACTACCTGAAATGACACAAAACTACACTAGACTACCTGAAGCAACACAAAACAGAAGAATATCTGAAACAACACAAAACTACACTAGACTACCTGAAATGACACAAAACTACACAAGACTACCTGAAGCAACACAAAACTACACAAGACTACATGAAACTACACAACAGTACACTGGACTACCTGAAATGGCACAAAACTACACTAGACTACCTGAAACCACACAAAACTACAGTACACCTCATGAAAGAACACAAAACTACACTAGACTACCTGAAATGACACAAAACTACACTAGACTACCTGAAACAGCACAAACCTACACAAGACTTCTTGAAACAGCACAAAACTACAGTAGACTACATGAAACAACACAAAACTACACTATACTACCCAAAATAACACAAAACTACACTAGACTACATGAAAAGACACAAAACTACAGAAGACTAAATGAAATGAAATAAAACAAAACTACACTAGACTACTTGAAATGACACAAATCTATCCTAGACTACATGAAACAACACAAAAACTACACAGGATTAAATGAAACAGCACAAACCTACACTACACTACCTGAAACAACACAAAACTACACTAGACTACCAGACAGGACACAAAACTACACTAGACTCCATGAAACAACACACAACTACAATAGACTACATGATACTACACAAAACTACACTGGACTACCTGAAATGACACAAAACTACAGGAGACTACCAGAAACAGCACAAAACTACACTAGACGGCATGAAACAACACAAAACTACACTAGACTACATGAAGCAACACAAAACTACAGAAGACTACCTGAAAAGACACAAATCTACACTAGACTACATGAAACAACACAAAACTACACTAGACTACCTGAAATGACACAAAACTACACAAGACTACCTGAAGCAACACAAAACTACACAAGACTACATGAAACTACACAAAACTACACTGGACTACCTGAAATGGCACAAAACTACACAGGACTACCTGAAATGGCACAAAACTACACTAGACTACCTGAAACCACACAAAACTACAGTACACCTCATGAAAGAACACAAAACTACACTAGACTACCTGAAATGACACAAAACTACACTAGACTACCTGAAACAGCACAAAACTACACAAGACTTCTTGAAACAGCACAAAACTACAGTAGACTACATGAAACAACACAAAACTACACTATACTACCCAAAATAACACAAAACTACACTAGACTACATGAAAAGACACAAAAGTACAGAAGATTAAATGAAATGAAATAAAACAAAACTACACTAGACTACTTGAAATGACACAAATCTATCCTAGACTACATGAAACAACACAAAAACTACACAGGACTAAATGAAACAGCACAAACCTACACTACACTACCTGAAACAACACAAAACTACACTAGACTACCAGACAGGACACAAAACTACACTAGACTCCATGAAACAACACACAACTACAATAGACTACATGATACTACACAAAACTACACTGGACTACCTGAAATGACACAAAACTACAGGAGACTACCAGAAACAGCACAAAACTACACTAGACGGCATGAAACAACACAAAACTACACTAGACTACATGAAGCAACACAAAACTACAGAAGACTACCTGAAAAGACACAAATCTACACTAGACTACATGAAACAACACAAAACTACACTAGACTACCTGAAATGACACAAAACTACACTAGACTACCTGAAGCAACACAAAACAGAAGAATATCTGAAACAACACAAAACTACACTAGACTACCTGAAATGACACAAAACTACACAAGACTACCTGAAGCAACACAAAACTACACAAGACTACATGAAACTACACAAAACTACACTGGACTACCTGAAATGGCACAAAACTACACTAGACTACCTGAAACCACACAAAACTACAGTACACCTCATGAAAGAACACAAAACTACACTAGACTACCTGAAATGACACAAAACTACACTAGACAACATGAAACAACACAAAACTGCACAGGACTTCTTGAAACAGCACAAAACCACTCTAGACTACCTGAAACAACACAAAACTACACTAGACAACATGAAACAACACAAAACTGCACAGGACTACTTGAAACAACACAAAACTACACTAGACTACGTGAAATGACACAAAACTACACTATTCTGCCGGAAACAACACAAAACTTCACTAGACTACATGAAACAACACAAAACTACACTAGACTACGTGAAATGACACAAAACTACACTAGACTACATGAAACTACACAAAACTACACTGGACTACCTGAAATGGCACAAAACTACACTAGACTACGTGAAATGACACAAAACTACACAAGACCTCATGAAACAACACAAAACTACACTAGACTACCTGAAATGACACAAAACTACACTAGACTACATGAAACAGCACAAAACTACTCTAGACTACTTGAAACAGCACAAAACTACACAGACTACCTGAAACAACACAGAACTACACTAGACTACCTGAAAAGACTCAAAACTACACTAGACTACAGGAAACAACACAAAATTACACTAGACTACTTGAAATGTTCCAAAACTAAACTAGACTAAAATGAAACAACACAAAACTGCACAGGACTACTTGAAACAGCAGAAAACCTCTCTAGACTACCTGAAACAACACAAAACTACACTATACAACATGAAACAACACAAAACTGCACAGGACTACTTGAAACAGCACAAAACCACTCTAGACTACCTGAAACAACACAAAACTACACTAGACAACATGAAACAACACAAAACTGCACAGGACTACTTGAAACAGCACAAAACTACACTAGACTACCTGAAACAACACAAAACTACACAAGACTACATGAAACTACACAAAACTACACTGAACTACCTGAAATGGCACAAAACTACACTAGACTACGTGAAATGACACAAATCTACACTATTCTGCCGGAAACAACACAAAACTTCACTAGACTACATGAAACAACACAAAACTACACTAGACTACCTGAAATGACACAAAACTACACTAGACTACCTGAAGCAACACAAAACTACAGAAGACTACATGAAACAACACAAAACTACACTATACTACCCAAAATAACACAAAACTACACTAGACTACATGAAACAGCACAGAACTACACAGACTACCTGAAACAACACAGAACTACACTAGACTACCTGAAAAGACTCAAAACTACACTAGACTACAGGAAACAACACAAAACTACACTAGACTACTTGAAACAATACAAAACTAAACAAGACTACCTGAAACAACACAAAACTTCACTAGACTACCTGAAATGTTCCAAAACTACACTAGACTAAAATGAAACAACACAAAACTACACTAGACTACCTGAAAAGACACAAAACTACACTAGACTACATGAAACAACAAAAAACTACAGTAGACTACATGAAGCAACACAAAACTACAGAAGACTACCTGAAAAGACACAAAACTACACTAGACTAACAGAAACAACACAAAACTACACTAGACTAAATGAAACAACACAAAACTACACTAGACTACCTGAAGCAACACAAAACTACCGAAGACTACATGAAACAACACAAAACTACACTATACTACCCAAAATAACACAAAACTACACTAGACTACATGAAACAGCACAAAACTACACAGACTACCTGAAACAACACAGAACTACACTAGACTACCTGAAAAGACTCAAAACTACACTAGACTACAGGAAACAACACAAAACTACACTAGACTACTTGAAACAATACAAAACTAAACAAGACTACCTGAAACAACACAAAACTTCACTAGACTACCTGAAATGTTCCAAAACTACACTAGACTAAAATGAAACAACACAAAACTACACTAGACTACCTGAAAAGACACAAAACTACACTAGACTACATGAAACAACAAAAAACTACAGTAGACTACATGAAGCAACACAAAACTACAGAAGACTACCTGAAAAGACACAAAACTACACTAGACTAACAGAAACAACACAAAACTACACTAGACTAAATGAAACAACACAAAACTACACTAGACTACCTGAAGCAACACAAAACTACAGAAGAATACCTGAAACAACACAAAACTACTCTAGACTACATGAATCAACACAAAAATACACAAGACTACCTGAAACCACACAAAACTACACTAGACAACATGAAACAACACAAAACTACACTAGACTACCTGAAATGACACAAAACTACGCTAGACTACCTGAAGCAACACAAAACAGAAGACTATCTGAAACAACACAAAACAACACTGGGCTACCTGAAATGACACAAAACTACACTAGACTACATGAAACAGCACAAAACTACACTAGACTACTTGAAACAGCACAAAACTACACAGACTACCTGAAACAACACAGAACTACACTAGACTACCTGAAAAGACACAAAAATACACTAGACTACAGGAAACAACACAAAACTACACTAGACTACTTGAAACAACACAAAACTTCACTAGAAAACGTGAAATGTTCCAAAACTACACTAGACTAAAATGAAACAACACAAAACTACACTAGAATACCTGAAACAGCACAAAACTACACAAGACTTCTTGAAACAGCACAAAACTACAGTAGACTACATGAAACAACACAAAACTACACTATACTACCCAAAATAACACAAAACTACACTAGACTACATGAAAAGACACAAAACTACAGAAGATTAAATGAAATGAAATAAAAGAAAACTACACTAGACTACTTGAAATGACAAAAATCTATCCTAGACTACATGAAACAACACAAAAACTACACAGGACTACTTGAAACAGCACAAAACTACACTAGACTACGTGAAATGACACAAAACTACACTATTCTGCCGGAAACAACACAAAACTTCACTAGACTACATGAAACAACACAAAACTACACTAGACTACCTGAAATGACACAAAACTACACTAGACTACCTGAAGCAACACAAAACTACAGAAGACTATTTGAAACAACACAAAGCTACACTAGACTACTTGAAACAACACAAAACTACACTAGACTACTTGAAATGACACAACACTACACCAGACTACTTGAAATGACACAAAACTACACCAGACTACCTGAAACAACGCAAAACTACTCTAGGCTACCTGAAATGACACAAAACTACAGAAGATTAAATGAAATAACACAAAACTACACTAGACTATATGAAACAGCGCAAAGCTACACTAGACTAACTGAACTGACACAAAACTACGCAAGACTACCTGAAACAACACAAAACTACAAAAGACAAACTGAAAAGACTCAAAACTACACTAGAATACATGAAACAACACAAAACTACACAAGACTACATGAAACTACACAAAACTACACTGGACTACCTGAAATGGCACAAAACTACACAGGACTACCTGAAATGGCACAAAACTACACTAGACTACATGAAACTACACAAAACTACACTAGACTACCTGAAGCAACACAAAACTACAGAAGAATACCTGAAACATCACAAAACTACTATAGACTACATGAAAGAACACAAAACTACAGAAGACTACCTGTAAAGACCAAAACTACACTAGACTACCTGAATCAACTCAAAACTACACTAGACTACGTTAAACAATGCAAAACTGCACTAGACTACCTGAAGCAACGCAAAACTACAGAAGACTACCTGAAACAACACAAAAATACTCTAGACTACTTGAAAAAACTCAAAACTACACTACACCTCATGAAACAACACAAAACTACACTAGACTACCTGAAATGAAACAAAACTACACTATTCTGCCTGAAACAACACAAAACTACTCTAGACAACATGAAGCAACACAAAGCTACATAAGACTACCTGAAAAGACACAAAACTTCACTAGACTACATGAAACAACACAAAACTACACTAGACTACCTGAAATGACACAAAACTACACTAGACTACCTGAAGCAACACAAAACTACAGAAGACTATTTGAAACAACACAAAGCTACACTAGACTACTTGAAACAACACAAAACTACTCTAGACTACTTGAAATGACACAACACTACACCAGACTAATTGAAATGACACAAAACTACACTAGACTACCTGAAACAACGCAAAACTACTCTGGGCTACCTGGAATGACACAAAACTACAGAAGATTAAATGAAATAACACAAAACTACACTAGACTATATGAAACAGCGCAAAGCTACACTAGACTAACTGAACTGACACAAAACTACACAAGCCTACCTGAAACAACACAAAACTACAAAAGACAAACTGAAAAGACTCAAAACTACACTAGAATACATGAAACAACACAAAACTACACAAGACTACATGAAACTACACAAAACTACACTGGACTACCTGAAATGGCACAAAACTACAGAAGACTATTTGAAACAACACAAAACTACACTAGACTACCTGAAGCAACACAAAACTACACCAGCCTACATGAAACGACACAAAACTACACAAGACTACGTGAAATGACACAAAACTACACTATTCTGCCGGAAACAAATCAACACTACTCTAGACTACATGAAACAACACAAAACTACACTAGACTACCTGAAACGACACAGAACTACACTAGACTACCTGAAGCAACACAAAACTACAGAAGACTATTTGAAACAACACAAAACTACACTATACTACCTGAAGCAACACAAAACTACACCAGACTACATGAAACGACACAAAACTACACAAGACTACTTGAAATGACACAAAACTACACTAGACTACATGAAACGACACAAAACTACACTAGACTGCCTGAAATGACACAAAACTACACAAGACTACCTGAAGCAACACAATACTACAGAAGACAAACTGAAAAGACTCAAAACTACTCTAGAATACATGAAACAACACAAAACTACATCAGACTACCTGAAACAACACAAAACTACACAAGACTACATGAAACTACACAAAACTACACTGGACTACCTGAAATGGCACAAACCTACACTAGACTACGTGAAATGACACAAAACTACACAAGACCTCATGAAACAACACAAAACTACACTAGACTACCTGAAATGACACAAAACTACACTAGACTACATGAAACAGCACAAAACTACTCTAGACTACTTGAAACAGCACAAAACTACACAGACTACCTGAAACAACACAGAACTACACTAGACTACCTGAAAAGACTCAAAACTACACTAGACTACAGGAAACAACACAAAACTACACTAGACTACTTGAAACAATACAAAACTAAACAAGACTACCTGAAACAACACAAAACTTCACTAGACTACCTGAAATGTTCCAAAACTACACTAGACTAAAATGAAACAACACAAAACTACACTAGATTACCTGAAAAGACACAAAACTACACTAGACTACCTGAAATGACACAAAACTACGCTAGACTACCTGAAGCAACACAAAACAGAAGACTATCTGAAACAACACAAAACAACACTGGACTACCTGAAATGACACAAAACTACACTAGACTACATGAAACAGCACAAAACTACACTAGACTACTTGAAACAGTACAAAACTACACAGACTACCTGAAACAACACAGAACTACACTAGACTACCTGAAAAGACTCAAAAATACACTAGACTACAGGAAACAACACAAAACTACACTAGACTACTTGAAACAATACAAAACTACACAAGACTACCTGAAGCAACACAAAACTTCAGAAGACTACCTGAAATGACACAAAACTACGCTATTCTGCCTGAAACAACACAAAACTACTCTAGACTACATGAAGCAACACAAAGCTACAGAAGGCTACCTGAAAAGACACAAAACTACACTAGACTACATGAATCAACACAAAAATACACTAGACTACATGAAACCACACAAAACTACACTAGACTACATGAAACAACACAAAACTACACTAGACTACCTGATATGACACAAAACTACACTAGACTACCTGGGGCAACTCAAAACTACAGAAGACTATCTGAAACAACACAAAACTACACTAGACTACTTGAAACGACACAGAACTACAGTAGACTACCTGAAGCAACACAAAAGTACAGAAGACTATTTGAAACAACACAAAACTACACTAGACTACTTGAAACGACACTAAAACTACACAAGACTACTTGAAATGACACAAAACTACACCAGACTACTTGAAATGACACAAAACTACACTAGACTACCTGAAACAACGCAAAACTACACTAGGCTACCTGAAATGGCACAAAACTACAGAAGATTAAATGAAATCACACAAAAATACACTAGACTACCTGAAACCACACAAAACTACACTACACCTCATGAAACAACACAAAACTACACTAGACTACCTGAAATGACACAAAACTACACTAGACAACATGAAACAGCACAAAACTGCACAGAACTACTTGAAACAGCACAAAACCACTCTAGACTACCTGAAACAATACAAAACTACAGAATACTACCTGAAACAACACAAAACTACACTAGACTACCTGAAACAACACAAAACTACACTAGACAACATGAAGCAACACGAAACTGCACAGGACTACTTGAAACAGCACAAAACTACACCAGACTACCTGAAACAACACAAAACTACACAAGACTACATGAAACTACACAAAACTACACTGAACTACCTGAAATGGCACAAAACTACACTAGACTACGTGAAATGACACAAAACTACACTATTCTGCCGGAAACAACACATAACTTCACTAGACTACATGAAACAACACAAAACTACACTAGACTACCTGAAATGACACAAAACTACACTAGACTACCTGAAGCAACACAAAACTACAGAAGACTATTTGAAACAACACAAAGCTACACTAGACTACTTGAAACAACACAAAACTACACTAGACTACATGAAACTACACAAAACTACACTAGACTACCTGAAATGGCACAAACCTACACTAGACTACGTGAAATGACACAAAACTACACAAGACCTCATGAAACAACACAAA
This sequence comes from Hypanus sabinus, assembly GCF_030144855.1. Taxonomy (NCBI): domain Eukaryota; kingdom Metazoa; phylum Chordata; class Chondrichthyes; order Myliobatiformes; family Dasyatidae; genus Hypanus; species Hypanus sabinus. The sequence goes on from NW_026781407.1 coordinate 130,537, forward strand.
ACTACACTAGACTACCTGAAATGACACAAAACTACACTAGACTACATGAAACAGCACAAAACTACTCTAGACTACTTGAAACAGCACAAAACTACACAGACTACCTGAAACAACACAGAACTACACTAGACTACCTGAAAAGACTCAAAACTACACTAGACTACAGGAAACAACACAAAACTACACTAGACTACTTGAAACAATACAAAACTAAACAAGACTACCTGAAACAACACAAAACTTCACTAGACTACCTGAAATGTTCCAAAACTACACTAGACTAAAATGAAACAACACAAAACTACACTAGATTACCTGAAAAGACACAAAACTACACTAGACTACCTGAAATGACACAAAACTACGCTAGACTACCTGAAGCAACACAAAACAGAAGACTATCTGAAACAACACAAAACAACACTGGACTACCTGAAATGACACAAAACTACACTAGACTACATGAAACAGCACAAAACTACACTAGACTACTTGAAACAGTACAAAACTACACAGACTACCTGAAACAACACAGAACTACACTAGACTACCTGAAAAGACTCAAAAATACACTAGACTACAGGAAACAACACAAAACTACACTAGACTACTTGAAACAATACAAAACTACACAAGACTACCTGAAGCAACACAAAACTTCAGAAGACTACCTGAAATGACACAAAACTACGCTATTCTGCCTGAAACAACACAAAACTACTCTAGACTACATGAAGCAACACAAAGCTACAGAAGGCTACCTGAAAAGACACAAAACTACACTAGACTACATGAATCAACACAAAAATACACTAGACTACATGAAACCACACAAAACTACACTAGACTACATGAAACAACACAAAACTACACTAGACTACCTGATATGACACAAAACTACACTAGACTACCTGGGGCAACTCAAAACTACAGAAGACTATCTGAAACAACACAAAACTACACTAGACTACTTGAAACGACACAGAACTACAGTAGACTACCTGAAGCAACACAAAAGTACAGAAGACTATTTGAAACAACACAAAACTACACTAGACTACTTGAAACGACACTAAAACTACACAAGACTACTTGAAATGACACAAAACTACACCAGACTACTTGAAATGACACAAAACTACACTAGACTACCTGAAACAACGCAAAACTACACTAGGCTACCTGAAATGGCACAAAACTACAGAAGATTAAATGAAATCACACAAAAATACACTAGACTACCTGAAACCACACAAAACTACACTACACCTCATGAAACAACACAAAACTACACTAGACTACCTGAAATGACACAAAACTACACTAGACAACATGAAACAGCACAAAACTGCACAGAACTACTTGAAACAGCACAAAACCACTCTAGACTACCTGAAACAACACAAAACTACAGAATACTACCTGAAACAACACAAAACTACACTAGACTACCTGAAACAACACAAAACTACACTAGACAACATGAAGCAACACGAAACTGCACAGGACTACTTGAAACAGCACAAAACTACACCAGACTACCTGAAACAACACAAAACTACACAAGACTACATGAAACTACACAAAACTACACTGGACTAACTGAAATGGCACAAAACTACACTAGACTACCTGAAACCACACAAAACTGCAGTACACCTCATGAAAGAACACAAAACTACACTAGACTACCTGAAATGACACAAAACTACACTAGACAACATGAAACAACACAAAACTGCACAGGACTACTTGAAACAGCACAAAACCACTCTAGACTACCTGAAAAGACACAAAACTACACTAGACTACATGAATCAACACAAAACTACACTAGACTACCTGAAATGACAAAAAACTACACTAGACTACCTGATATGACACAAAACTACACTAGACTACCTGAGGCAACACAAAACTACAGAAGACTATCTGAAACAACACAAAACTACACTAGACTACTTGAAACGACACAGAACTACAGTAGACTACCTGAAGCAACACAAAACTACAGAAGACTATTTGAAACAACACAAAACTACACTAGACTACTTGAAACGACACAAAACTACACAAGACTACTTGAAATGACACAAAACTACACCAGACTACTTGAAATGACACAAAACTACACTAGACTACCTGAAACAACGCAAAACTACACTAGGCTACCTGAAATGGCACAAAACTACAGAAGATTAAATGAAATCACACAAAAATACAGTAGACTATATGAAACAGCGCAACTACACTAGACTACATGAAACAGCACAAAACAACAGAAGACTACCTGAAACAACACAAAACTGCACTAGACTACCTGAAACGACACAGAACTACACTAGATTACTTGAAATGACACAAAACTGCACTAGACTGCCCGAAATGACATATAACTAGACTACATGAAACAACACAAAACTACACTAGACTACTTGAAACAACACAAATCTACACTAGACTACATGAAACAACACAAAACTACACTAGACTACCTGAAATGACACAAAGCTACACTAGACTACATGAAACAACACAAAAATACACTAGACTACCTGAAATGACACAAAGCTACACTAGACTTTCTGAAATGACACAAAACTACACAAGACAACCCGAAACGGCACAAGACTACACTAGACTAACTGAAACAGCACAGAACTACACTAGACTACTTGAAATGACACAAAACTGCACTAGACTGCCCGAAATGACACAAAACTAGACTACATGAAACAACACAAAACTACACTAGACTACTTGAAACAACACAAAACTACACTAGACTACATGAAACAACACAAAACTACACTAGACTACTTGAAACAACACAAAACTACACTAGACTACATGAAACAACACAAAACTACACTAGACTACCTGAAACAACACAAAACTACACTAGACTATCTGAAACAACACAAAAATACACTAGACTACCTGAAATGACACAAAGCTACACTAGACTACATGAAACAACACAAAAATACACTACACTACCTGAAATGACACAAAGCTACACTAGACTTTCTGAAATGACAGAAAACTATACAAGACAACCCGAAACGGCACAAAACTACACTAGACTAACTGAAACAGCACAGAACTACACTAGACTACTTGAAATGACACAAAACTACACTAGACTACCTGAAATGACACAAAACTACACTAGACTACCTGATATGACACAAAACTACACTAGACTACTTGAAACGACACAAAACTACACAAGACTACTTGAAATGACACAAAACTACACCAGACTACTTGAAATGACACAAAACTACACTAGACTACCTGAAACAACACAAAACTGCACTAGACTACCTGAAACGACACAGAACTACACTAGATTACTTGAAATGACACAAAACTACACTAGACTACCCGAAATGGCACAAAACTACACTAGACTACGTAAAATGACACAAAACTACTCTAGACTTCCTGAAACGACACCAAACTACACTAGACTACATGAATCAACACAAAAATACACTAGTCTACCTGAAACCACACAAAACTACACTACACCTCATGAAACAACACAAAACTACACTAGACTACCTGAAATGACACAAAACTACACTAGACAACATGAAACAACACAAAACTGCACAGGACTACTTGAAACAGCACAAAACCACTCTAGACTACCTGAAACAACACAAAACTACGGAATACTACCTGAAACAACACAAAACTACACTAGACAACATGAAGCAACACAAAACTGCACAGGACTACTTGAAACAGCACAAAACTACACTAGACTACCTGAAAAAACACAAAACTACACAAGACTACATGAAACTACACAAAACTACACTGGACTACCCGAAATGGCACAAAACTAACCTAGACTACCTGAAAGAAAACAGAACTAAACTAGACTACTTGAAACAGCTCAAAACTACACGAGACTATCTGAAATAACACAAAACTACACTAGACTTCCTGAAAAGACACAAAACTACACTAGACTACATGAAACAACACAAAACTACACTAGACTACCTGAAACAACAGAAAACTATACTGGACTACATGAAACAACACAAAACTACACTAGACTACCTGAAATGACACAAAACTACACTAGACTACATGAAACAGCACAAAACTACACTAGACTACATGAAACAGCACAAAACTACACGAGACTATCTGAAACAACACAAAACTACACTAGACTACCTGAAACAACACAAAACTACACTAGACTACCTGAAATGACACAAAACTACACTAGACAACATGAAACAACACAAAACTGCACAGGAGTACTTGAAACAGCACAAAATAACTCTAGACTACCTGAAACAACACAAATCTACAGAATACTACCTGAAACAACACAAAACTACACTATACAACATGAAACAACACAAAACTGCACAGGACTACTTGAAACAGCACAAAACCACTCTAGACTACCTGAAACAACACAAAACTACACTAGACAACATGAAACAACACAAAACTGCACAGGACTACTTGAAACAGCACAAAACTACACTAGACTACCTGAAACAACACAAAACTACACAAGACTACATGAAACTACACAAAACTACACTGAACTACCTGAAATGGCACAAAACTACACTAGACTACGTGAAATGACACAAATCTACACTATTCTGCCGGAAACAACACAAAACTTCACTAGACTACATGAAACAACACAAAACTACACTAGACTACCTGAAATGACACAAAACTACACTAGACTACCTGAAGCAACACAAAACTACCGAAGACTACATGAAACAACACAAAACTACACTATACTACCCAAAATAACACAAAACTACACTAGACTACATGAAACAGCACAAAACTACACAGACTACCTGAAACAACACAGAACTACACTAGACTACCTGAAAAGACTCAAAACTACACTAGACTACAGGAAACAACACAAAACTACACTAGACTACTTGAAACAATACAAAACTAAACAAGACTACCTGAAACAACACAAAACTTCACTAGACTACCTGAAATGTTCCAAAACTACACTAGACTAAAATGAAACAACACAAAACTACACTAGACTACCTGAAAAGACACAAAACTACACTAGACTACATGAAACAACAAAAAACTACAGTAGACTACATGAAGCAACACAAAACTACAGAAGACTACCTGAAAAGACACAAAACTACACTAGACTAACAGAAACAACACAAAACTACACTAGACTAAATGAAACAACACAAAACTACACTAGACTACCTGAAGCAACACAAAACTACAGAAGAATACCTGAAACAACACAAAACTACTCTAGACTACATGAATCAACACAAAAATACACAAGACTACCTGAAACCACACAAAACTACACTAGACAACATGAAACAACACAAAACTACACTAGACTACCTGAAATGACACAAAACTACGCTAGACTACCTGAAGCAACACAAAACAGAAGACTATCTGAAACAACACAAAACAACACTGGGCTACCTGAAATGACACAAAACTACACTAGACTACATGAAACAGCACAAAACTACACTAGACTACTTGAAACAGCACAAAACTACACAGACTACCTGAAACAACACAGAACTACACTAGACTACCTGAAAAGACTCAAAAATACACTAGACTACAGGAAACAACACAAAACTACACTAGACTACTTGAAACAATACAAAACTACACAAGACTACCTGAAACAACACAAAACTTCACTAGAAAACCTGAAATGTTCCAAAACTACACTAGACTAAAATGAAACAACACAAAACTACACTAGACTACCTGAAACAGCACAAAACTACACAAGACTTCTTGAAACAGCACAAAACTACAGTAGACTACATGAAACAACACAAAACTACACTATACTACCCAAAATAACACAAAACTACACTAGACTACATGAAAAGACACAAAACTACAGAAGATTAAATGAAATGAAATAAAACAAAACTACACTAGACTACTTGAAATGACACAAATCTATCCTAGACTACATGAAACAACACAAAAACTACACAGGACTACTTGAAACAGCACAAAACTACACTAGACTACCTGAAACAACACAAAACTACACAAGACTACCTGAAACTACACAAAACTACACTGAACTACCTGAAATGGCACAAAACTACACTAGACTACGTGAAATGACACAAAACTACACTATTCTGCCGGAAACAACACAAAACTTCACTAGACTACATGAAACAACACAAAACTACACTAGACTACCTGAAATGACACAAAACTACACTAGACTACCTGAAGCAACACAAAACTACAGAAGACTATTTGAAACAACACAAAGCTACACTAGACTACTTGAAACAACACAAAACTACACTAGACTACTTGAAATGACACAACACTACACCAGACTACTTGAAATGACACAAAACTACACCAGACTACCTGAAACAACGCAAAACTACTCTAGGCTACCTGAAATGACACAAAACTACAGAAGATTAAATGAAATAACACAAAACTACACTAGACTATATGAAACAGCGCAAAGCTACACTAGACTAACTGAACTGACACAAAACTACGCAAGACTACCTGAAACAACACAAAACTACAAAAGACAAACTGAAAAGACTCAAAACTACACTAGAATACATGAAACAACACAAAACTACACAAGACTACATGAAACTACACAAAACTACACTGGACTACCTGAAATGGCACAAAACTACACAGGACTACCTGAAATGGCACAAAACTACACTAGACTACATGAAACTACACAAAACTACACTAGACTACCTGAAGCAACACAAAACTACAGAAGAATACCTGAAACATCACAAAACTACTATAGACTACATGAAAGAACACAAAACTACAGAAGACTACCTGTAAAGACACAAAACTACACTAGACTACCTGAATCAACTCAAAACTACACTAGACTACGTTAAACAACACAAAACTGCACTAGACTACCTGAAGCAACACAAAACTACAGAAGACTACCTGAAACAACACAAAAATACTCTAGACTACTTGAAAAAACTCAAAACTACACTACACCTCATGAAACAACACAAAACTACACTAGACTACCTGAAATGAAACAAAACTACACTATTCTGCCTGAAACAACACAAAACTACTCTAGACAACATGAAGCAACACAAAGCTACATAAGACTACCTGAAAAGACACAAAACTTCACTAGACTACATGAAACAACACAAAACTACACTAGACTACCTGAAATGACACAAAACTACACTAGACTACCTGAAGCAACACAAAACTACAGAAGACTATTTGAAACAACACAAAGCTACACTAGACTACTTGAAACAACACAAAACTACTCTCGACTACTTGAAATGACACAACACTACACCAGACTAATTGAAATGACACAAAACTACACTAGACTACCTGAAACAACGCAAAACTACTCTAGGCTACCTGGAATGACACAAAACTGCAGAAGATTAAATGAAATAACACAAAACTACACTAGACTATATGAAACAGCGCAAAGCTACACTAGACTAACTGAACTGACACAAAACTACACAAGCGTACCTGAAACAACACAAAACTACAAAAGACAAACTGAAAAGACTCAAAACTACACTAGAATACATGAAACAACACAAAACTACACAAGACTACATGAAACTACACAAAACTACACTGGACTACCTGAAATGGCACAAAACTACACAGGACTACCTGAAATGGCACAAAACTACACTAGACTACATGAAGCAACACAAAACTACTCTAGACTACATGAAACAACACAAAACTACACTAGACTACCTGAAACGACACAGAACTACACTAGACTACCTGAAGCAACACAAAACTACAGAAGACTATTTGAAACAACACAAAACTACACTAGACTACCTGAAGCAACACAAAACTACACCGGACTACATGAAACGACACAAAACTACACAAGACTACTTGAAATGACACAAAACTACACTAGACTACATGAAACGACACAAAACTACACTAGACTGCCTGAAATGACACAAAACTACACAAGACTACCTGAAGCAACACAATACTACAGAAGACAAACTGAAAAGACTCAAAACTACTCTAGAATACATGAAACAACACAAAACTACATCAGACTACCTGAAACAACACAAAACTACACAAGACTACATGAAACTACACAAAACTACACTGGACTACCTGAAATGGCACAAACCTACACTAGACTACGTGAAATGACACAAAACTACACAAGACCTCATGAAACAACACAAAACTACACTAGACTACCTGAAATGACACAAAACTACACTAGACTACATGAAACAGCACAAAACTACTCTAGACTACTTGAAACAGCACAAAACTACACAGACTACCTGAAACAACACAGAACTACACTAGACTACCTGAAAAGACTCAAAACTACACTAGACTACAGGAAACAACACAAAACTACACTAGACTACTTGAAACAATACAAAACTAAACAAGACTACCTGAAACAACACAAAACTTCACTAGACTACCTGAAATGTTCCAAAACTACACTAGACTAAAATGAAACAACACAAAACTACACTAGATTACCTGAAAAGACACAAAACTACACTAGACTACCTGAAATGACACAAAACTACGCTAGACTAACTGAAGCAACACAAAACAGAAGACTATCTGAAACAACACAAAACAACACTGGACTACCTGAAATGACACAAAACTACACTAGACTACATGAAACAGCACAAAACTACACTAGACTACTTGAAACAGCACAAAACTACACAGACTACCTGAAACAACACAGAACTACACTAGACTACCTGAAAAGACTCAAAAATACACTAGACTACAGGAAACAACACAAAACTACACTAGACTACCTGATATGACACAAAACTACACTAGACTACCTGGGGCAACTCAAAACTTCACTAGACTACCTGAAATGTTCCAAAACTACACTAGACTACTTGAAACGACACAGAACTACAGTAGACTACCTGAAGCAACACAAAAGTACAGAAGACTATTTGAAACAACACAAAACTACACTAGACTACTTGAAACGACACAAAACTACACAAGACTACTTGAAATGACACAAAACTACACCAGACTACTTGAAATGACACAAAACTACACTAGACTACCTGAAACAACGCAAAACTACACTAGGCTACCTGAAATGGCACAAAACTACAGAAGATTAAATGAAATCACACAAAAATACACTAGACTACCTGAAACCACACAAAACTACACTACACCTCATGAAACAACACAAAACTACACTAGACTACCTGAAATGACACAAAACTACACTAGACAACATGAAACAGCACAAAACTGCACAGAACTACTTGAAACAGCACAAAACCACTCTAGACTACCTGAAACAACACAAAACTACAGAATACTACCTGAAACAACACAAAACTACACTAGACTACCTGAAACAACACAAAACTACACTAGACAACATGAAGCAACACGAAACTGCACAGGACTACTTGAAACAGCACAAAACTACACCAGACTACCTGAAACAACACAAAACTACACAAGACTACATGAAACTACACAAAACTACACTGGACTACCTGAAATGGCACAAAACTACACTAGACTACCTGAAACCACACAAAACTGCAGTACACCTCATGAAAGAACACAAAACTACACTAGACTACCTGAAATGACACAAAACTACACTAGACAACATGAAACAACACAAAACTGCACAGGACTACTTGAAACAGCACAAAACCACTCTAGACTACCTGAAAAGACACAAAACTACACTAGACTACATGAATCAACACAAAACTACACTAGACTACCTGAAATGACACAAAACTACACTAGACTACCTGAAGCAACACAAAACTACAGAAGACTATTTGAAACAACACAAAACTACACTAGACTACTTGAAACGACACAAAACTACACAAGACTACTTGAAATGACACAAAACTACACCAGACTACTTGAAATGACACAAAACTACACTAGACTACCTGAAATGACACAAAACTACACTAGACTACCTGAAGCAACACAAAACTACAGAAGACTATTTGAAACAACACAAAACTTCACTAGACTACTTGAAACGACACAAAACTACACTAGACTACATGAAACAGCACAAAACAACAGAAGACTACCTGAAACAACACAAAACTGCACTAGACTACCTGAAACGACACAGAACTACACTAGATTACTTGAAATGACACAAAACTACACTAGACTACCCGAAATGGCACAAAACTACACTAGACTACGTGAAATGACACAAAACTACTCTAGACTTCCTGAAACGACACCAAACTACACTAGACTACATGAATCAACACAAAAATACACTAGTCTACCAGAAACCACACAAAACTACACTACACCTCATGAAACAACACAAAACTACACTGGACTACCTGAAATGACACAAAACTACACTAGACAACATGAAACAACACAAAACTGCACAGGACTACTTGAAACAGCACAAAACCACTCTAGACTACCTGAAACAACACAAAACTACGGAATACTACCTGAAACAACACAAAACTACACTAGACAACATGAAGCAACACAAAACTGCACAGGACTACTTGAAACAGCACAAAACTACACTAGACTACCTGAAAAAACACAAAACTACACAAGACTACATGAAACAACACAAAACTACACTAGACTACCTGAAACAACAGAAAACTATACTGGACTACATGCAACAACACAAAACTACACTAGACTACCTGAAATGACACAAAACTACACTAGACTACATGAAACAGCAGTAAACTACACTAGACTACATGAAACAGCACAAAACTACACGAGACTATCTGAAACAACACAAAACTACACTAGACTACCTGAAACAACACAAAACTACACTAGACTACCTGAAATGACACAAAACTACACTAGACAACATGAAACAACACAAAACTGCACAGGAGTACTTGAAACAGCACAAAATAACTCTAGACTACCTGAAACAACACAAATCTACAGAATACTACCTGAAACAACACAAAACTACACTAGACAACATGAAGCAACACAAAACTGCACAGGACTACTTGAAACAGCACAAAACCACTCTAGACTACCTGAAACAACACAAAACTACGGAATACTACCCGAAACAACACAAAACTACACTAGACAACATGAAGCAACACAAAACTGCACAGGACTACTTGAAACAGCACAAAACTACACTAGACTACCTGAAAAAACACAAAACTACACAAGACTACATGAAACTACACAAAACTACACTGGACTACCTGAAATGGCACAAAACTACACTAGACTACGTGAAATGACACAAAATACACTATTCTGCCGGAAACAACACAAAACTACTCTAGACTACATGAAGCAACACAAAGCTACAGAAGACTACCTGAAAAGACACAAAACTACACTAGACTACATGAAACAACACAAAACTACACTACACTACCTGAAATGACACAAAACTACACTAGACTACCTGAAGCAACACAAAACTACACTAGACTACCTGAAACGACCCAAAACTGCAGAAGACTATCTGAAACAACACAAAACTACAGAAGACTACCTGAAACAATACACAACTACACTAGACTACTTGAAATGACACAACTCTACACTAGACTACTTGAAATGACACAAATCTATCCTAGACTACATGAAACAACACAAAAACTACACAGGACTACTTGAAACAGCACAAAACTACACTAGACTACCTGAAACAACACAAAACTACACAAGACTACCTGAAACTACACAAAACTACACTGAACTACCTGAAATGGCACAAAACTACACTAGACTACGTGAAATGACACAAAACTACACTATTCTGCCGGAAACAACACAAAACTTCACTAGACTACATGAAACAACACAAAACTACACTAGACTACCTGAAATGACACAAAACTACACTAGACTACCTGAAGCAACACAAAACTACAGAAGACTATTTGAAACAACACAAAGCTACACTAGACTACTTGAAACAACACAAAACTACACTAGACTACTTGAAATGACACAACACTACACCAGACTACTTGAAATGACACAAAACTACACCAGACTACCTGAAACAACGCAAAACTACTCTAGGCTACCTGAAATGACACAAAACTACAGAAGATTAAATGAAATAACACAAAACTACACTAGACTATATGAAACAGCGCAAAGCTACACTAGACTAACTGAACTGACACAAAACTACGCAAGACTACCTGAAACAACACAAAACTACAAAAGACAAACTGAAAAGACTCAAAACTACACTAGAATACATGAAACAACACAAAACTACACAAGACTACATGAAACTACACAAAACTACACTGGACTACCTGAAATGGCACAAAACTACACAGGACTACCTGAAATGGCACAAAACTACACTAGACTACATGAAACTACACAAAACTACACTAGACTACCTGAAGCAACACAAAACTACAGAAGAATACCTGAAACATCACAAAACTACTATAGACTACATGAAAGAACACAAAACTACAGAAGACTACCTGTAAAGACACAAAACTACACTAGACTACCTGAATCAACTCAAAACTACACTAGACTACGTTAAACAACACAAAACTGCACTAGACTACCTGAAGCAACACAAAACTACAGAAGACTACCTGAAACAACACAAAAATACTCTAGACTACTTGAAAAAACTCAAAACTACACTACACCTCATGAAACAACACAAAACTACACTAGACTACCTGAAATGAAACAAAACTACACTATTCTGCCTGAAACAACACAAAACTACTCTAGACAACATGAAGCAACACAAAGCTACATAAGACTACCTGAAAAGACACAAAACTTCACTAGACTACATGAAACAACACAAAACTACACTAGACTACCTGAAATGACACAAAACTACACTAGACTACCTGAAGCAACACAAAACTACAGAAGACTATTTGAAACAACACAAAGCTACACTAGACTACTTGAAACAACACAAAACTACTCTCGACTACTTGAAATGACACAACACTACACCAGACTAATTGAAATGACACAAAACTACACTAGACTACCTGAAACAACGCAAAACTACTCTAGGCTACCTGGAATGACACAAAACTGCAGAAGATTAAATGAAATAACACAAAACTACACTAGACTATATGAAACAGCGCAAAGCTACACTAGACTAACTGAACTGACACAAAACTACACAAGCGTACCTGAAACAACACAAAACTACAAAAGACAAACTGAAAAGACTCAAAACTACACTAGAATACATGAAACAACACAAAACTACACAAGACTACATGAAACTACACAAAACTACACTGGACTACCTGAAATGGCACAAAACTACAGAAGACTATTTGAAACAACACAAAACTACACTAGACTACCTGAAGCAACACAAAACTACTCTAGACTACATGAAACAACACAAAACTACACTAGACTACCTGAAACGACACAGAACTACACTAGACTACCTGAAGCAACACAAAACTACAGAAGACTATTTGAAACAACACAAAACTACACTAGACTACCTGAAGCAACACAAAACTACACCGGACTACATGAAACGACACAAAACTACACAAGACTACTTGAAATGACACAAAACTACACTAGACTACATGAAACGACACAAAACTACACTAGACTGCCTGAAATGACACAAAACTACACAAGACTACCTGAAGCAACACAATACTACAGAAGACAAACTGAAAAGACTCAAAACTACTCTAGAATACATGAAACAACACAAAACTACATCAGACTACCTGAAACAACACAAAACTACACAAGACTACATGAAACTACACAAAACTACACTGGACTACCTGAAATGGCACAAACCTACACTAGACTACGTGAAATGACACAAAACTACACAAGACCTCATGAAACAACACAAAACTACACTAGACTACCTGAAATGACACAAAACTACACTAGACTACATGAAACAGCACAAAACTATTCTAGACTACTTGAAACAGCACAAAACTACACAGACTACCTGAAACAACACAGAACTACACTAGACTACCTGAAAAGACTCAAAACTACACTAGACTACAGGAAACAACACAAAACTACACTAGACTACTTGAAACAATACAAAACTAAACAAGACTACCTGAAACAACACAAAACTTCACTAGACTACCTGAAATGTTCCAAAACTACACTAGACTAAAATGAAACAACACAAAACTACACTAGACTACCTGAAAAGACACAAAACTACACTAGACTACCTGAAATGACACAAAACTACGCTAGACTACCTGAAGCAACACAAAACAGAAGACTATCTGAAACAACACAAAACAACACTGGACTACCTGAAATGACACAAAACTACACTAGACTACATGAAACAGCACAAAACTACACTAGACTACTTGAAACAGCACAAAACTACACAGACTACCTGAAACAACACAGAACTACACTAGACTACCTGAAAAGACTCAAAAATACACTAGACTACAGGAAACAACACAAAACTACACTAGACTACCTGATATGACACAAAACTACACTAGACTACCTGGGGCAACTCAAAACTTCACTAGACTACCTGAAATGTTCCAAAACTACACTAGACTACTTGAAACGACACAGAACTACAGTAGACTACCTGAAGCAACACAAAAGTACAGAAGACTATTTGAAACAACACAAAACTACACTAGACTACTTGAAACGACACAAAACTACACAAGACTACTTGAAATGACACAAAACTACACCAGACTACTTGAAATGACACAAAACTACACTAGACTACCTGAAACAACGCAAAACTACACTAGGCTACCTGAAATGGCACAAAACTACAGAAGATTAAATGAAATCACACAAAAATACACTAGACTACCTGAAACCACACAAAACTACACTACACCTCATGAAACAACACAAAACTACACTAGACTACCTGAAATGACACAAAACTACACTAGACAACATGAAACAGCACAAAACTGCACAGAACTACTTGAAACTGCACAAAACCACTCTAGACTACCTGAAACAACACAAAACTACAGAATACTACCTGAAACAACACAAAACTACACTAGACTACCTGAAACAACACAAAACTACACTAGACAACATGAAGCAACACGAAACTGCACAGGACTACTTGAAACAGCACAAAACTACACCAGACTACCTGAAACAACACAAAACTACACAAGACTACATGAAACTACACAAAACTACACTGGACTACCTGAAATGGCACAAAACTACACTAGACTACCTGAAACCACACAAAACTGCAGTACTCCTCATGAAAGAACACAAAACTACACTAGACTACCTGAAATGACACAAAACTACACTAGACAACATGAAACAACACAAAACTGCACAGGACTACTTGAAACAGCACAAAACCACTCTAGACTACCTGAAAAGACACAAAACTACACTAGACTACATGAATCAACACAAAACTACACTAGACTACCTGAAATGACACAAAACTACACTAGACTACCTGAAGCAACACAAAACTACAGAAGACTATTTGAAACAACACAAAACTACACTAGACTACTTGAAACGACACAAAACTACACAAGACTACTTGAAATGACACAAAACTACACCAGACTACTTGAAATGACACAAAACTACACTAGACTACCTGAAATGACACAAAACTACACTAGACTACCTGAAGCAACACAAAACTACAGAAGACTATTTGAAACAACACAAAACTACACTAGACTACTTGAAACGACACAAAACTACACTAGACTACATGAAACAGCACAAAACAACAGAAGACTACCTGAAACAACACAAAACTGCACTAGACTACCTGAAACGACACAGAACTACACTAGATTACTTGAAATGACACAAAACTACACTAGACTACCCGAAATGGCACAAAACTACACTAGACTACGTGAAATGACACAAAACTACTCTAGACTTCCTGAAACGACACCAAACTACACTAGACTACATGAATCAACACAAAAATACACTAGTCTACCAGAAACCACACAAAACTACACTACACCTCATGAAACAACACAAAACTACACTGGACTACCTGAAATGACACAAAACTACACTAGACAACATGAAACAACACAAAACTGCACAGGACTACTTGAAACAGCACAAAACCACTCTAGACTACCTGAAACAACACAAAACTACGGAATACTACCTGAAGCAACACAAAACTGCACAGGACTACTTGAAACAGCACAAAACTACACTAGACTACCTGAAAAAACACAAAACTACACAAGACTACATGAAACAACACAAAACTACACTAGACTACCTGAAACAACAGAAAACTATACTGGACTACATGCAACAACACAAAACTACACTAGACTACCTGAAATGACACAAAACTACACTAGACTACATGAAACAGCAGAAAACTACACTAGACTACATGAAACAGCACAAAACTACACGAGACTATCTGAAACAACACAAAACTACACTAGACTACCTGAAACAACACAAAACTACACTAGACTACCTGAAATGACACAAAACTACACTAGACAACATGAAACAACACAAAACTGCACAGGAGTACTTGAAACAGCACAAAATAACTCTAGACTACCTGAAACAACACAAATCTACAGAATACTACCTGAAACAACACAAAACTACACTAGACAACATGAAGCAACACAAAACTGCACAGGACTACTTGAAACAGCACAAAACCACTCTAGACTACCTGAAACAACACAAAACTACGGAATACTACCCGAAACAACACAAAACTACACTAGACAACATGAAGCAACACAAAACTGCACAGGACTACTTGAAACAGCACAAAACTACACTAGACTACCTGAAAAAACACAAAACTACACAAGACTACATGAAACTACACAAAACTACACTGGACTACCTGAAATGGCACAAAACTACACTAGACTACGTGAAATGACACAAAATACACTATTCTGCCGGAAACAACACAAAACTACTCTAGACTACATGAAGCAACACAAAGCTACAGAAGACTACCTGAAAAGACACAAAACTACACTAGACTACATGAAACAACACAAAACTACACTACACTACCTGAAATGACACAAAACTACACTAGACTACCTGAAGCAACACAAAACTACACTAGACTACCTGAAACGACCCAAAACTGCAGAAGACTATCTGAAACAACACAAAACTACAGAAGACTACCTGAAACAACACACAACTACACTAGACTACTTGAAATGACACAACTCTACACTAGACTACTTGAAATGACACAAAACTAACCTAGACTACCTGAAAGAAAACAGAACTAAACTAGACTACTTGAAACAGCTCAAAACTACACGAGACTATCTGAAATAACACAAAACTACACTAGACTTCCTGAAAAGACACAAAACTACACTAGACTACATGAAACAACACAAAACTACACCAGACTACCTGAAACAACAGAAAACTATACTGGACTACATGAAACAACACAAAACTACACTAGACTACCTGAAATGACAGAAAACTACACTAGACTACCTGAAGCAACACAAAACTTCAGAAGACTACCTGAAATGACACAAAACTACGCTATTCTGCCTGAAACAACACAAAACTACTCTAGACTACATGAAGCAACACAAAGCTACAGAAGACTACCTGAAAAGACACAAAACTACACCAGACTACATGAAACAACACAAAACTACACTACACTACCTGAAATGACACAAAACTACACCAGACTACCTGAAACAACACAAAACTACACAAGACTACATGAAACTACACAAAACTACACTGGACTACCTGAAATGGCACAAAACTACACTAGACTACCTGAAACCACACAAAACTGCAGTACACCTCATGAAAGAACACAAAACTACACTAGACTACCTGAAATGACACAAAACTACACTAGACAACATGAAACAACACAAAACTGCACAGGACTACTTGAAACAGCACAAAACCACTCTAGACTACCTGAAAAGACACAAAACTACACTAGACTACATGAATCAACACAAAACTACACTAGACTACCTGAAATGACACAAAACTACACTAGACTACCTGAAGCAACACAAAACTACAGAAGACTATTTGAAACAACACAAAACTACACTAGACTACTTGAAACGACACAAAACTACACAAGACTACTTGAAATGACACAAAACTACACCAGACTACTTGAAATGACACAAAACTACACTAGACTACCTGAAATGACACAAAACTACACTAGACTACCTGAAGCAACACAAAACTACAGAAGACTATTTGAAACAACACAAAACTACACTAGACTACTTGAAACGACACAAAACTACACTAGACTACATGAAACAGCACAAAACAACAGAAGACTACCTGAAACAACACAAAACTGCACTAGACTACCTGAAACGACACAGAACTACACTAGATTACTTGAAATGACACAAAACTACACTAGACTACCCGAAATGGCACAAAACTACACTAGACTACGTGAAATGACACAAAACTACTCTAGACTTCCTGAAACGACACCAAACTACACTAGACTACATGAATCAACACAAAAATACACTAGTCTACCAGAAACCACACAAAACTACACTACACCTCATGAAACAACACAAAACTACACTGGACTACCTGAAATGACACAAAACTACACTAGACAACATGAAACAACACAAAACTGCACAGGACTACTTGAAACAGCACAAAACCACTCTAGACTACCTGAAACAACACAAAACTACGGAATACTACCTGAAGCAACACAAAACTGCACAGGACTACTTGAAACAGCACAAAACTACACTAGACTACCTGAAAAAACACAAAACTACACAAGACTACATGAAACAACACAAAACTACACTAGACTACCTGAAACAACAGAAAACTATACTGGACTACATGCAACAACACAAAACTACACTAGACTACCTGAAATGACACAAAACTACACTAGACTACATGAAACAGCAGAAAACTACACTAGACTACATGAAACAGCACAAAACTACACGAGACTATCTGAAACAACACAAAACTACACTAGACTACCTGAAACAACACAAAACTACACTAGACTACCTGAAATGACACAAAACTACACTAGACAACATGAAACAACACAAAACTGCACAGGAGTACTTGAAACAGCACAAAATAACTCTAGACTACCTGAAACAACACAAATCTACAGAATACTACCTGAAACAACACAAAACTACACTAGACAACATGAAGCAACACAAAACTGCACAGGACTACTTGAAACAGCACAAAACCACTCTAGACTACCTGAAACAACACAAAACTACGGAATACTACCCGAAACAACACAAAACTACACTAGACAACATGAAGCAACACAAAACTGCACAGGACTACTTGAAACAGCACAAAACTACACTAGACTACCTGAAAAAACACAAAACTACACAAGACTACATGAAACTACACAAAACTACACTGGACTACCTGAAATGGCACAAAACTACACTAGACTACGTGAAATGACACAAAATACACTATTCTGCCGGAAACAACACAAAACTACTCTAGACTACATGAAGCAACTCAAAGCTACAGAAGACTACCTGAAAAGACACAAAACTACACTAGACTACATGAAACAACACAAAACTACACTACACTACCTGAAATGACACAAAACTACACTAGACTACCTGAAGCAACACAAAACTACACTAGACTACCTGAAACGACCCAAAACTGCAGAAGACTATCTGAAACAACACAAAACTACAGAAGACTACCTGAAACAACACACAACTACACTAGACTACTTGAAATGACACAACTCTACACTAGACTACTTGAAATGACACAAAACTAACCTAGACTACCTGAAAGAAAACAGAACTAAACTAGACTACTTGAAACAGCTCAAAACTACACGAGACTATCTGAAATGACACAAAACTACACTAGACTACCTGAAGCAACACAAAACTACAGAAGACTATTTGAAACAACACAAAACTTCACTAGACTACTTGAAACGACACAAAACTACACTAGACTACATGAAACAGCACAAAACAACAGAAGACTACCTGAAACAACACAAAACTGCACTAGACTACCTGAAACGACACAGAACTACACTAGATTACTTGAAATGACACAAAACTACACTAGACTACCCGAAATGGCACAAAACTACACTAGACTACGTGAAATGACACAAAACTACTCTAGACTTCCTGAAACGACACCAAACTACACTAGACTACATGAATCAACAGAAAAATACACTAGTCTACCAGAAACCACACAAAACTACACTACACCTCATGAAACAACACAAAACTACACTGGACTACCTGAAATGACACAAAACTACACTAGACAACATGAAACAACACAAAACTGCACAGGACTACTTGAAACAGCACAAAACCACTCTAGACTACCTGAAACAACACAAAACTACGGAATACTACCTGAAGCAACACAAAACTGCACAGGACTACTTGAAACAGCACAAAACTACACTAGACTACCTGAAAAAACACAAAACTACACTAGACTACTTGAAACGACACAAAACTACACAAGACTACTTGAAATGACACAAAACTACACCAGACTACTTGAAATGACACAAAACTACACTAGACTACCTGAAATGACACAAAACTACACTAGACTACCTGAAGCAACACAAAACTACAGAAGACTATTTGAAACAACACAAAACTACACTAGACTACTTGAAACGACACAAAACTACACTAGACTACATGAAACAGCACAAAACAACAGAAGACTACCTGAAACAACACAAAACTGCACTAGACTACCTGAAACGACACAGAACTACACTAGATTACTTGAAATGACACAAAACTACACTAGACTACCCGAAATGGCACAAAACTACACTAGACTACGTGAAATGACACAAAACTACTCTAGACTTCCTGAAACGACACCAAACTACACTAGACTACATGAATCAACACAAAAATACACTAGTCTACCAGAAACCACACAAAACTACACTACACCTCATGAAACAACACAAAACTACACTGGACTACCTGAAATGACACAAAACTACACTAGACAACATGAAACAACACAAAACTGCACAGGACTACTTGAAACAGCACAAAACCACTCTAGACTACCTGAAACAACACAAAACTACGGAATACTACCTGAAGCAACACAAAACTGCACAGGACTACTTGAAACAGCACAAAACTACACTAGACTACCTGAAAAAACACAAAACTACACAAGACTACATGAAACAACACAAAACTACACTAGACTACCTGAAACAACAGAAAACTATACTGGACTACATGCAACAACACAAAACTACACTAGACTACCTGAAATGACACAAAACTACACTAGACTACATGAAACAGCAGAAAACTACACTAGACTACATGAAACAGCACAAAACTACACGAGACTATCTGAAACAACACAAAACTACACTAGACTACCTGAAACAACACAAAACTACACTAGACTACCTGAAATGACACAAAACTACACTAGACAACATGAAACAACACAAAACTGCACAGGAGTACTTGAAACAGCACAAAATAACTCTAGACTACCTGAAACAACACAAATCTACAGAATACTACCTGAAACAACACAAAACTACACTAGACAACATGAAGCAACACAAAACTGCACAGGACTACTTGAAACAGCACAAAACCACTCTAGACTACCTGAAACAACACAAAACTACGGAATACTACCCGAAACAACACAAAACTACACTAGACAACATGAAGCAACACAAAACTGCACAGGACTACTTGAAACAGCACAAAACTACACTAGACTACCTGAAAAAACACAAAACTACACAAGACTACATGAAACTACACAAAACTACACTGGACTACCTGAAATGGCACAAAACTACACTAGACTACGTGAAATGACACAAAATACACTATTCTGCCGGAAACAACACAAAACTACTCTAGACTACATGAAGCAACACAAAGCTACAGAAGACTACCTGAAAAGACACAAAACTACACTAGACTACATGAAACAACACAAAACTACACTACACTACCTGAAATGACACAAAACTACACTAGACTACCTGAAGCAACACAAAACTACACTAGACTACCTGAAACGACCCAAAACTGCAGAAGACTATCTGAAACAACACAAAACTACAGAAGACTACCTGAAACAACACACAACTACACTAGACTACTTGAAATGACACAACTCTACACTAGACTACTTGAAATGACACAAAACTAACCTAGACTACCTGAAAGAAAACAGAACTAAACTAGACTACTTGAAACAGCTCAAAACTACACGAGACTATCTGAAATAACACAAAACTACACTAGACTTCCTGAAAAGACACAAAACTACACTAGACTACATGAAACAACACAAAACTACACCAGACTACCTGAAACAACAGAAAACTATACTGGACTACATGAAACAACACAAAACTACACTAGACTACCTGAAATGACAGAAAACTACACTAGACTACCTGAAGCAACACAAAACTTCAGAAGACTACCTGAAATGACACAAAACTACGCTATTCTGCCTGAAACAACACAAAACTACTCTAGACTACATGAAGCAACACAAAGCTACAGAAGACTACCTGAAAAGACACAAAACTACACTAGACTACATGAAACAACACAAAACTACACTACACTACCTGAAATGACACAAAACTACACTAGACTACCTGAAGCAACACAAAACTACACTAGACTACCTGAAATGACACAAAACTACACTAGACTACATGAAACAGCACAAAACTACACTAGACTACATGAAACAGCACAAAACTACACGAGACTATCTGAAACAACACAAAACTACACTAGACTACCTGAAACAACACAAAACTACACTAGACTACCTGAAATGACACAAAACTACACTAGACAACATGAAACAACACAAAACTGCACAGGAGTACTTGAAACAGCGCAAAATAACTCTAGACTACCTGAAACAACACAAATCTACAGAATACTACCTGAAACAACACAAAACTACACTAGACAACATGAAACAACAAAAAACTGCACAGGGCTACTTGAAACAGCACAAAACTACTCTAGACTACCTGAAACAACACAAAACTACACAAGACTACATGAAACTACACAAAACTACACTGAACTACCTGAAATGGCACAAAACTACACTAGACTACGTGAAATGACACAAAACTACACTATTCTGCCGGAAACAACACAAAACTACTCTAGACTACATGAAGCAACACAAAGCTACATAAGACTACCTGAAAAGACACAAAACTTCACTAGACTACATGAAACAACACAAAGCTACACTAGACTACCTGAAATGACACAAAACTACACTAGACTACCTGAAGCAACACAAAACTACAGAAGACTATTTGAAACAACACAAAGCTACACTAGACTACTTGAAACGACACAAAACTACACTAGACTACTTGAAATGACACAACACTACACCAGACTACTTGAAATGACACAAAACTACACTAGACTACCTGAAACAACGCAAAACTACTCTAGGCTACCTGAAATGACACAAAACTACAGAAGATTAAATGAAATAACACAAAACTACACTAGACTATATGAAACAGCGCAAAGCTACACTAGACTAACTGAACTGACACAAAACTACACAAGACTACCTGAAACAACACAAAACTACAAAAGACAAACTGAAAAGACTCAAAACTACACTAGAATACATGAAACAACACAAAACTACACAAGACTACATGAAACTACACAAAACTACACTGGACTACCTGAAATGGCACAAAACTACACTGGACTACCTGAAATGGCACAAAACTACACTAGACTACATGAAACTACACAAAACTACACTAGACTACCTGAAGCAACACAAAACTACAGAAGAATACCTGAAACATCACAAAACTACTATAGACTACATGAAAGAACACAAAACTACAGAAGACTACCAGTAAAGACACAAAACTACACTAGACTACGTTAAACAACACAAAACTGCACTAGACTACCTGAAGCAACACAAAACTACAGAAGACTACCTGAAACAACACAAAAATACTCTAGACTACTTGAAAAAACTCAAAACTACACTACACCTCATGAAACAACACAAAACTACACTAGACTACCTGAAATGAAACAAAACTACACTATTCTGCCTGAAACAACACAAAACTACTCTAGACAACATGAAGCAACACAAAGCTACAGAAGACTACCTGAAAAGACACAAAACTACACTAGACTACATGAATCAACACAAAAATACACTAGAGTACCTGAAACCACACAAAACTACACTGCACCTCATGAAACAACACAAAACTACACTAGACTACCTGAAATGACACAAAACTACACTATTCTGCCTGAAGCAACACAAAACTACTCTAGACTACATGAAGCAACACAAAGCTACAGAAGACTACCTGAATAGACACAAAACTACACTAGACTACATGAACCAACACAAAAATACACTAGACTACATGAAACCAGACAAAACTACACTACACCTCATGAAACAACACAAAACTACACTAGACTACCTGAAATGACACAAAACTACACTATTCTGCCTGAAACAACACAATACTACTCTAGACTACATGAAGCAGCACAAAGCTACAGAAGACTACCTGAAAAGACACAAAACTACACGACTACATGAATCAACACAAAAATACAGTAGACTACCTGAAACCACACAAAACTAAACTACACCTCATGAAACAACACAAAACTACACTAGACTTCCTGAAATGACACAAAACTACACTATTCTGCCTGAATCAACACAAAACTACTCTGGACTACATGAAGCAACACAAAGCTACAGAAGTCTACCTGAAAAGACACAAAACTACACTAGACTACATGAATCTACACAAAACTACACTAGACTACCTGAAATGACACAAAACTACACTAGACTACCTGATATGACACAAAACTACACTAGACTACATGAAACAACACAAAAATACACTAGACTACTTGAAACAACACAAAACTACACTAGACTACCTGAAACAACACAAAACTACAC
Organism: Hypanus sabinus; assembly: GCF_030144855.1. Taxonomy (NCBI): domain Eukaryota; kingdom Metazoa; phylum Chordata; class Chondrichthyes; order Myliobatiformes; family Dasyatidae; genus Hypanus; species Hypanus sabinus. The sequence continues at coordinate 155,719 of NW_026781407.1, forward strand.
TAGACGACATGAAACAGCACAAAAATACACTAGACTACCTGAAATGACACAAAGCTACACTAGACTACATGAAACAACACAAAAATACACTAGACTACATGAAGCAACACAAAGCTACACCAGACTTTCTGAAATGACACAAAACTACACAAGACAACCCGAAACGGCACAAAACTACACTAGACTAACTGAAACAGCACAGAACTACACAAGACTACTTGAAATGACACAAAACTGCACTAGACTGCCCGAAATGACACAAAACTAGACTACATGAAACAACACAAAACTACACTAGACTACTTGAAACAACACAAAACTACACTAGACTACATGAAACAACACAAAAATACACAAGACTACCTGAAACCACACAAAACTACACTAGACTACATGAAACAACACAAAACTACACTACACTACCTGAAATGACACAAAACTACACTAGACTACCTGAAGCAACACAAAACTACACTAGAATACCTGATACGACCCAAAACTACAGAAGACTATCTGAAACAACACAAAACTACAGAAGACTAACTGAAACAACACAAAACTACACTAGACTACTTGAAATGACACAACTCTACACTAGACTACTTGAAATGACACAAAACTAACCTAGACTACCTGAAAGAAAACAGAACTAAACTAGACTACTTGAAACAGCTCAAAACTACACGAGACTATCTGAAATAACACAAAACTACACTAGACTTCCTGAAAAGACACAAAACTACACTAGACTACATGAAACAACACAAAACTACACTAGACTACCTGAAACAACAGAAAACTATACTGGACTACATGCAACAACACAAAACTACACTAGACTACCTGAAATGACACAAAACTACACTAGACTACATGAAACAGCACAAAACTACACTAGACTACATGAAACAGCACAAAACTACACGAGACTATCTGAAATGACACAAAACTACACTAGACAACATGAAACAACACAAAACTGCACAGGAGTGCTTGAAACAGCACAAAATAACTCTAGACTACCTGAAACAACACAAATCTACAGAATACTACCTGAAACAACACAAAACTACACTAGACAACATGAAACAACACAAAACTGCACAGGGCTACTTGAAACAGCACAAAACTACTCTAGACTACCTGAAACAACACAAAACTACACAAGACTACATGAAACTACACAATACTACACTGAACTACCTGAAATGGCACAAAACTACACTAGACTACGTGAAATGACACAAAACTACACTATTCTGCCGGAAACAACACAAAACTACTCTAGACTACATGAAGCAACACAAAGCTACATAAGACTACCTGAAAAGACACAAAACTTCACTAGACTACATGAAACAACACAAAGCTACACTAGACTACCTGAAATGACACAAAACTACACTAGACTACCTGAAGCAACACAAAACTACAGAAGACTATTTGAAACAACACAAAGCTAGACTACTTGAAACGACACAAAACTACACTAGACTACTTGAAATGACACAACACTACACCAGACTACTTGAAATGACACAAAACTACACTAGACTACCTGAAACGACGCAAAACTACTCTAGGCTACCTGAAATGACACAAAACTACAGAAGATTAAATGAAATAACACAAAACTACACTAGACTATATGAAACAGCGCAAAGCTACACTAGACTAACTGAACTGACACAAAACTACACAAGACTACCTGAAACAACACAAAACTACAAAAGACAAACTGAAAAGACTCAAAACTACACTAGAATACATGAAACAACACAAAACTACACAAGACTACATGAAACTACACAAAACTACACTGGACTACCTGAAATGGCACAAAACTACACTGGACTACCTGAAATGGCACAAAACTACACTAGACTACATGAAACTACACAAAACTACACTAGACTACCTGAAGCAACACAAAACTACAGAAGAATACCTGAAACATTACAAAACTACTATAGACTACATGAAAGAACACAAAACTACAGAAGACTACCAGTAAAGACACAAAACTACACTAGACTACCTGAATCAACACAAAACTACACTAGACTACGTTAAACAACACAAAACTGCACTAGACTACCTGAAGCAACACAAAACTACAGAAGACTACCTGAAACAACACAAAACTACAGAAGACTACTTGAAAAAACTCAAAACTACACTACACCTCATGAAACAACACAAAACTACACTAGACTACCTGAAATGAAACAAAACTACACTATTCTGCCTGAAACAACACAAAACTACTCTAGACAACATGAAGCAACACAAAGCTACAGAAGACTACCTGAAAAGACACAAAACTACACTAGACTACATGAATCAACACAAAAATACACTAGAGTACCTGAAACCACACAAAACTACACTGCACCTCATGAAACAACACAAAACTACACTAGACTACCTGAAATGACACAAAACTACACTATTCTGCCTGAAGCAACACAAAACTACTCTAGACTACATGAAGCAACACAAAGCTACAGAAGACTACCTGAATAGACACAAAACTACACTAGACTACATGAACCAACACAAAAATACACTAGACTACATGAAACCAGACAAAACTACACTACACCTCATGAAACAACACAAAACTACACTAGACTACCTGAAATGACACAAAACTACACTATTCTGCCTGAAACAACACAAAACTACTCTAGACTACATGAAGCAGCACAAAGCTACAGAAGACTACCTGAAAAGACACAAAACTACACGACTACATGAATCAACACAAAAATACAGTAGACTACCTGAAACCACACAAAACTAAACTACACCTCATGAAACAACACAAAACTACACTAGACTTCCTGAAATGACACAAAACTACACTATTCTGCCTGAAACAACACAAAACTACTCTAGACTACATGAAGCAACACAAAGCTACAGAAGACTACCTGAAAAGACACAAAACTACACTAGACTACATGAATCTACACAAAACTACACTAGACTACCTGAAATGACACAAAACTACACTAGACTACCTGATATGACACAAAACTACACTAGACTACCTGAAACAACGCAAAACTACACTAGGCTACCTGAAATGGCACAAAACTACAGAAGATTAAATGAAATCACACAAAAATACAGTAGATTATATGAAACAGCGCAACTACACTAGACTACATGAAACAGCACAAAACAACAGAAGACTACCTGAAACAACACAAAACTGCACTAGACTACCTGAAACGACACAGAACTACACTAGATTACTTGAAATGACACAAAACTACACTAGACGACATGAAACAGCACAAAAATACACTAGACTACCTGAAATGACACAAAGCTACACTAGACTACATGAAACAACACAAAAATACACTAGACTACATGAAGCAACACAAAGCTACACTAGACTTTCTGAAATGACACAAAACTACACAAGACAACCCGAAACGGCACAAAACTACACTAGACTAACTGAAACAGCACAGAACTACACTAGACTACTTGAAATGACACAAAACTGCACTAGACTGCCCGAAATGACATATAACTAGACTACATGAAACAACACAAAACTACACTAGACTACTTGAAACAACACAAATCTACACTAGACTACATGAAACAACACAAAACTACACTAGACTACCTGAAATGACACAAAGCTACACTAGACTACATGAAACAACACAAAAATACACTAGACTACCTGAAATGACACAAAGCTACACTAGACTTTCTGAAATGACACAAAACTACACAAGACAACCCGAAACGGCACAAAACTACACTAGCCTAACTGAAACAGCACAGAACTACACTAGACTACTTGAAATGACACAAAACTGCACTAGACTGCCCGAAATGACACAAAACTAGACTACATGAAACAACACAAAACTACACTAGACTACTTGAAACAACACAAAACTACACTAGACTACATGAAACAACACAAAACTACACTAGACTACTTGAAACAACACAAAACTACACTAGACTACATGAAACAACACAAAACTGCACTAGACTACCTGAAACAACACAAAACTACACTAGACTATCTGAAACAACACAAAACTACACTAGACTACCCAAAACGACACAAAACTACACTAGACTAACTGAAACAACACAAAACTACACTAGACTACCTGAAACAACACAGAACTACACTAGACTATCTGAAACAACACAAAACTACACTAGACTACCCGAAACGACACAAAACTACACTAGACTAACTGAAACAGCACAAAGCTACACTAGATTACCCGAAACGACACGAAACTACACTAGACGACATGAAACAGCACAAAACTACACTAGACTACCTGAAAAAACACAAAACTACACTAGACGACATGAAACAGCACAAAAATACACTAGACTACCTGAAATGACACAAAGCTACACTAGACTACATGAAACAACACAAAAATACACTACACTACCTGAAATGACACAAAGCTACACTAGACTTTCTGAAATGACAGAAAACTATACAAGACAACCCGAAACGGCACAAAACTACACTAGACTAACTGAAACAGCACAGAACTACACTAGACTACTTGAAATGACACAAAACTACACTAGACTACCTGAAATGACACAAAACTACACTAGACAACATGAAACAACACAAAACTGCACAGGACTACTTGAAACAACACAAAACTACACTAGACTTCCTGAAATGACACAAAACTACACTATTCTGCCTGAAACAACACAAAACTACTCTAGACTACATGAAGCAACACAAAGCTACAGAAGACTACCTGAAAAGACACAAAACTACACTAGACTACATGAATCTACACAAAACTACACTAGACTACCTGAAATGACACAAAACTACACTAGACTACCTGATATGACACAAAACTACACTAGACTACCTGAAACAACGCAAAACTACACTAGGCTACCTGAAATGGCACAAAACTACAGAAGATTAAATGAAATCACACAAAAATACAGTAGATTTTATGAAACAGCGCAACTACACTAGACTACATGAAACAGCACAAAACAACAGAAGACTACCTGAAACAACACAAAACTGCACTAGACTACCTGAAACGACACAGAACTACACTAGATTACTTGAAATGACACAAAACTACACTAGACGACATGAAACAGCACAAAAATACACTAGACTACCTGAAATGACACAAAGCTACACTAGACTACATGAAACAACACAAAAATACACTAGACTACATGAAGCAACACAAAGCTACACTAGACTTTCTGAAATGACACAAAACTACACAAGACAACCCGAAACGGCACAAAACTACACTAGACTAACTGAAACAGCACAGAACTACACTAGACTACTTGAAATGACACAAAACTGCACTAGACTGCCCGAAATGACATATAACTAGACTACATGAAACAACACAAAACTACACTAGACTACTTGAAACAACACAAATCTACACTAGACTACATGAAACAACACAAAACTACACTAGACTACCTGAAATGACACAAAGCTACACTAGACTACATGAAACAACACAAAAATACACTAGACTACCTGAAATGACACAAAGCTACACTAGACTTTCTGAAATGACACAAAACTACACAAGACAACCCGAAACGGCACAAAACTACACTAGCCTAACTGAAACAGCACAGAACTACACTAGACTACTTGAAATGACACAAAACTGCACTAGACTGCCCGAAATGACACAAAACTAGACTACATGAAACAACACAAAACTACACTAGACTACTTGAAACAACACAAAACTACACTAGACTACATGAAACAACACAAAACTACACTAGACTACTTGAAACAACACAAAACTACACTAGACTACATGAAACAACACAAAACTGCACTAGACTACCTGAAACAACACAAAACTACACTAGACTATCTGAAACAACACAAAACTACACTAGACTACCCAAAACGACACAAAACTACACTAGACTAACTGAAACAACACAAAACTACACTAGACTACCTGAAACAACACAGAACTACACTAGACTATCTGAAACAACACAAAACTACACTAGACTACCCGAAACGACACAAAACTACACTAGACTAACTGAAACAGCACAAAGCTACACTAGATTACCCGAAACGACACGAAACTACACTAGACGACATGAAACAGCACAAAACTACACTAGACTACCTGAAAAAACACAAAACTACACTAGACGACATGAAACAGCACAAAAATACACTAGACTACCTGAAATGACACAAAGCTACACTAGACTACATGAAACAACACAAAAATACACTACACTACCTGAAATGACACAAAGCTACACTAGACTTTCTGAAATGACAGAAAACTATACAAGACAACCCGAAACGGCACAAAACTACACTAGACTAACTGAAACAGCACAGAACTACACTAGACTACTTGAAATGACACAAAACTACACTAGACTACCTGAAATGACACAAAACTACACTAGACAACATGAAACAACACAAAACTGCACAGGACTACTTGAAACAGCACAAAACTACACTAGACAACATGAAGCAACACAAAACTGCACAAGACTACATGAAACTACACAAAACTACACTGGACTACCTGAAATGGCACAAAACTACACTAGACTACGTGAAATGACACAAAATTCACTATTCTGCCGGAAACAACACAAAACTACTCTAGACTACACGAAGCAACACAAAGCTACAGAAGACTACCTGAAAAGACACAAAACTGCACTAGACTACATGAAACAACACAAAACTACACTACACTACCTGAAATGACACAAAACTACACTAGACTACCTGAAGCAACACAAAACTACACTAGACTACCTGAAACGACCCAAAACTACAGAAGACTATCTGAAACAACACAAAACTACAGAAGACTACCTGAAATAACACAAAACTACACTAGACTACTTGAAATGACACAACTCTACACTAGACTACTTGAAATGACACAAAACTACCCTAGACGACATGAAACAGCACAAAAATACACTAGACTACCTGAAATGACACAAAGCTACACTAGACTACATGAAACAACACAAAAATACACTAGACTATATGAAACAACACAAAACTATGCTAGACTACCTGAAACAACGCAAAACTAAACTAGGCTACCTGAAACAACTCAAATCTACACCAGACTACCTGAAACAACACAAAACTACACTAGACTACGTGAAACAACACAAAACTACAGAAGAATACCTGAAACATCACAAAACTACTATAGACTACATGAAAGAACACAAAACTACAGAAGACTACCAGTAAAGACACAAAACTACACTAGACTACCTGAATCAACACAAAACTACACTAGACTACGTTAAACAACACAAAACTGCACTAGACTACCTGAAGCAACACAAAACTACAAAAGACTACCTGAAACAACACAAAAATACTCTAGACTACTTGAAAAAACTCAAAACTACACTACACCTCATGAAACAACACAAAACTACACTAGACTACCTGAAATGAAACAAAACTACACTATTCTGCCTGAAACAACACAAAACTACTCTAGACAACATGAAGCAACACAAAGCTACAGAAGACTACCTGAAAAGACACAAAACTACACTAGACTACATAAATCAACACAAAAATACACTAGAGTACCTGAAACCACACAAAACTACACTGCACCTCATGAAACAACACAAAACTACACTAGACTACCTGAAATGACACAAAACTACACTATTCTGCCTGAAGCAACACAAAACTACTCTAGACTACATGAAGCAACACAAAGCTACAGAAGACTACCTGAATAGACACAAAACTACACTAGACTACATGAACCAACACAAAAATACACTAGACTACATGAAACCAGACAAAACTACACTACACCTCATGAAACAACACAAAACTACACTAGACTACCTGAAATGACACAAAACTACACTATTCTGCCTGAAACAACACAAAACTACTCTAGACTACATGAAGCAGCACAAAGCTACAGAAGACTACCTGAAAAGACACAAAACTACACGACTACATGAATCAACACAAAAATACAGTAGACTACCTGAAACCACACAAAACTAAACTACACCTCATGAAACAACACAAAACTACACTAGACTTCCTGAAATGACACAAAACTACACTATTCTGCCTGAAACAACACAAAACTACTCTAGACTACATGAAGCAACACAAAGCTACAGAAGACTACCTGAAAAGACACAAAACTACACTAGACTACATGAATCTACACAAAACTACACTAGACTACCTGAAATGACACAAAACTACACTAGACTACCTGATATGACACAAAACTACACTAGACTACCTGAAACAACGCAAAACTACACTAGGCTACCTGAAATGGCACAAAACTACAGAAGATTAAATGAAATCACACAAAAATACAGTAGATTATATGAAACAGCGCAACTACACTAGACTACATGAAACAGCACAAAACAACAGAAGACTACCTGAAACAACACAAAACTGCACTAGACTACCTGAAACGACACAGAACTACACTAGATTACTTGAAATGACACAAAACTACACTAGACGACATGAAACAGCACAAAAATACACTAGACTACCTGAAATGACACAAAGCTACACTAGACTACATGAAACAACACAAAAATACACTAGACTACATGAAGCAACACAAAGCTACACTAGACTTTCTGAAATGACACAAAACTACACAAGACAACCCGAAACGGCACAAAACTACACTAGACTAACTGAAACAGCACAGAACTACACTAGACTACTTGAAATGACACAAAACTGCACTAGACTGCCCGAAATGACATATAACTAGACTACATGAAACAACACAAAACTACACTAGACTACTTGAAACAACACAAATCTACACTAGACTACATGAAACAACACAAAACTACACTAGACTACCTGAAATGACACAAAGCTACACTAGACTACATGAAACAACACAAAAATACACCAGACTACCTGAAATGACACAAAGCTACACTAGACTTTCTGAAATGACACAAAACTACACAAGACAACCCGAAACGGCACAAAACTACACTAGACTAACTGAAACAGCACAGAACTACACTAGACTACTTGAAATGACACAAAACTGCACTAGACTGCCCGAAATGACACAAAACTAGACTACATGAAACAACACAAAACTACACTAGACTACTTGAAACAACACAAAACTACACTAGACTACATGAAACAACACAAAACTACACTAGACTACTTGAAACAACACAAAACTACACTAGACTACATGAAACAACACAAAACTGCACTAGACTACCTGAAACAACACAAAACTACACTAGACTATCTGAAACAACACAAAACTACACTAGACTACCCAAAACGACACAAAACTACACTAGACTAACTGAAACAACACAAAACTACACTAGACTACCTGAAACAACACAGAACTACACTAGACTATCTGAAACAACACAAAACTACACTAGACTACCCGAAACGACACAAAACTACACTAGACTAACTGAAACAGCACAAAGCTACACTAGATTACCCGAAACGACACGAAACTACACTAGACGACATGAAACAGCACAAAACTACACTAGACTACCTGAAAAAACACAAAACTACACTAGACGACATGAAACAGCACAAAAATACACTAGACTACCTGAAATGACACAAAGCTACACTAGACTACATGAAACAACACAAAAATACACTACACTACCTGAAATGACACAAAGCTACACTAGACTTTCTGAAATGACAGAAAACTATACAAGACAACCCGAAACGGCACAAAACTACACTAGACTAACTGAAACAGCACAGAACTACACTAGACTACTTGAAATGACACAAAACTACACTAGACTACCTGAAATGACACAAAACTACACTAGACAACATGAAACAACACAAAACTGCACAGGACTACTTGAAACAGCACAAAACTACACTAGACAACATGAAGCAACACAAAACTGCACAGGACTACTTGAAACAGCACAAAACTACACTAGACTACCTGAAACAACACAAAACTACACAAGACTACATGAAACTACACAAAACTACACTGGACTACCTGAAATGGCACAAAACTACACTAGACTACGTGAAATGACACAAAATTCACTATTCTGCCGGAAACAACACAAAACTACTCTAGACTACACGAAGCAACACAAAGCTACAGAAGACTACCTGAAAAGACACAAAACTGCACTAGACTACATGAAACAACACAAAACTACACTACACTACCTGAAATGACACAAAACTACACTAGACTACCTGAAGCAACACAAAACTACACTAGACTACCTGAAACGACCCAAAACTACAGAAGACTATCTGAAACAACACAAAACTACAGAAGACTACCTGAAATAACACAAAACTACACTAGACTACTTGAAATGACACAACTCTACACTAGACTACTTGAAATGACACAAAACTACCCTAGACTACCTGAAAGAACACAGAACTAAACTAGACTACTTGAAACAGCTCAAAACTACACGAGACTATCTGAAATAACACAAAACTACACTAGACTTCCTGAAAAGACACAAAACTACACTAGACTACATGAAACAATACAAAACTACACTAGACTACCTGAAACAACAGAAAACTATACTGGACTACATGAAACAACACAAAACTACACTAGACTACCTAAAATGACACAAAACTACACTAGACTACCTGAAGCAACACAAAACTTCAGAAGACTACCTGAAACAACACAAAACTGCACTAGACTGCCCGAAATGACACAAAACTAGACTACATGAAACAACACAAAACTACACTAGACTACTTGAAACAACACAAAACTACACTAGACTACATGAAACAACCCAAAACTACACTAGACTACCTGAAATGACACAAAGCTACACTAGACTACATGAAACAACACAAAAATACTCTAGACTACCTGAAATGACACAAAGCTTCACTGGACTTTCTGAAACGGCACAAAACTACACTAGAATAACTGAAACAGCACAGAACTACACTAGACTACTTGAAATGACACAAAACTGCACTAGACTGCCCGAAATGACACAAAACTAGACTACATGAAACAACACAAAACTACACTAGACTACTTGAAACAACACAAAACTACACTAGACTACCTGAAATGACACAAAACTACACTAGATTACCCGAAACGACACGAAACTACACTAAACGACATGAAACAGCACAAAACTACACTAGACTACCTGAAACAACACAAAACTACACTAGACGACATGAAACAGCACAAAACTACACTAGACTACCTGAAACAACACAGAACTACACTAAACTATCTGAAACAACACAAAACTACACTAGACTACCCAAAACGACACAAAACTACACTAGACTAACTGAAACAACACAAAACTACACTAGACTACCTGAAACAACACAGAACTACACTAGACTATCTGAAACAACACAAAACTACACTAGACTACCCGAAACGACACAAAACTACACTAGACTAACTGAAACAGCACAAAACTACACTAGACTACCTGAAACAACACAAAACTACACTAGACGACATGAAACAGCACAAAAATACACTAGACTACCTGAAATGACACAAAGCTACACTAGACTACATGAAACAACACAAAAATACACTAGACTACATGAAGCAACACAAAGCTACACTAGACTTTCTGAAATGACACAAAACTATACAAGACAACCCGAAACGGCACAAAACTACACTAGACTAACTGAAACAGCACAGAACTACACTAGACTACTTGAAATGACACAAAACTGCACTAGACTGCCCGAAATGACATATAACTAGACTACATGAAACAACACAAAACTACACTAGACTACTTGAAACAACACAAATCTACACTAGACTACATGAAACAACACAAAACTACACTAGACTACCTGAAATGACACAAAGCAACACTAGACTACCTGAAACGACACAGAACTACACTAGATTACTTGAAATGACACAAAACTACACTAGACGACATGAAACAGCACAAAAATACACTAGACTACCTGAAATGACACAAAGCTACACTAGACTACATGAAACAACACAAAAATACACTAGACTACATGAAGCAACACAAAGCTACACTAGACTTTCTGAAATGACACAAAACTACACAAGACAACCCGAAACGGCACAAAACTACACTAGACTAACTGAAACAGCACAGAACTACACTAGACTACTTGAAATGACACAAAACTGCACTAGACTGCCCGAAATGACATATAACTAGACTACATGAAACAACACAAAACTACACTAGACTACTTGAAACAACACAAATCTACACTAGACTACATGAAACAACACAAAACTACACTAGACTACCTGAAATGACACAAAGCTACACTAGACTACATGAAACAACACAAAAATACACTAGACTACCTGAAATGACACAAAGCTACACTAGACTTTCTGAAATGACACAAAACTACACAAGACAACCCGAAACGGCACAAAACTACACTAGACTAACTGAAACAGCACAGAACTACACTAGACTACTTGAAATGACACAAAACTGCACTAGACTGCCCGAAATGACACAAAACTAGACTACATGAAACAACACAAAACTACACTAGACTACTTGAAACAACACAAAACTACACTAGACTACATGAAACAACACAAAACTACACTAGACTACTTGAAACAACACAAAACTACACTAGACTACATGAAACAACACAAAACTGCACTAGACTACCTGAAACAACACAAAACTACACTAGACTATCTGAAACAACACAAAACTACACTAGACTACCCAAAACGACACAAAACTACACTAGACTAACTGAAACAACACAAAACTACACTAGACTACCTGAAACAACACAGAACTACACTAGACTATCTGAAACAACACAAAACTACACTAGACTACCCGAAACGACACAAAACTACACTAGACTAACTGAAACAGCACAAAGCTACACTAGATTACCCGAAACGACACGAAACTACACTAGACGACATGAAACAGCACAAAACTACACTAGACTACCTGAAAAAACACAAAACTACACTAGACGACATGAAACAGCACAAAAATACACTAGACTACCTGAAATGACACAAAGCTACACTAGACTACATGAAACAACACAAAAATACACTACACTACCTGAAATGACACAAAGCTACACTAGACTTTCTGAAATGACAGAAAACTATACAAGACAACCCGAAACGGCACAAAACTACACTAGACTAACTGAAACAGCACAGAACTACACTAGACTACTTGAAATGACACAAAACTACACTAGACTACCTGAAATGACACAAAACTACACTAGACAACATGAAACAACACAAAACTGCACAGGACTACTTGAAACAGCACAAAACTACACTAGACAACATGAAGCAACACAAAACTGCACAGGACTACTTCAAACAGCACAAAACTACACTAGACTACCTGAAACAACACAAAACTACACAAGACTACATGAAACTACACAAAACTACACTGGACTACCTGAAATGGCACAAAACTACACTAGACTACGTGAAATGACACAAAATTCACTATTCTGCCGGAAACAACACAAAACTACTCTAGACTACACGAAGCAACACAAAGCTACAGAAGACTACCTGAAAAGACACAAAACTGCACTAGACTACATGAAACAACACAAAACTACACTACACTACCTGAAATGACACAAAACTACACTAGACTACCTGAAGCAACACAAAACTACACTAGACTACCTGAAACGACCCAAAACTACAGAAGACTATCTGAAACAACACAAAACTACAGAAGACTACCTGAAATAACACAAAACTACACTAGACTACTTGAAATGACACAACTCTACACTAGACTACTTGAAATGACACAAAACTACCCTAGACTACCTGAAAGAACACAGAACTAAACTAGACTACTTGAAACAGCTCAAAACTACACGAGACTATCTGAAATAACACAAAACTACACTAGACTTCCTGAAAAGACACAAAACTACACTAGACTACATGAAACAATACAAAACTTCACTAGACTACCTGAAACAACAGAAAACTATACTGGACTACATGAAACAACACAAAACTACACTAGACTACCTAAAATGACACAAAACTACACTAGACTACCTGAAGCAACACAAAACTTCAGAAGACTACCTGAAACAACACAAAACTGCACTAGACTGCCCGAAATGACACAAAACTAGACTACATGAAACAACACAAAACTACACTAGACTACTTGAAACAACACAAAACTACACTAGACTACATGAAACAACCCAAAACTACACTAGACTACCTGAAATGACACAAAGCTACACTAGACTACATGAAACAACACAAAAATACTCTAGACTACCTGAAATGACACAAAGCTTCACTGGACTTTCTGAAACGGCACAAAACTACACTAGAATAACTGAAACAGCACAGAACTACACTAGACTACTTGAAATGACAGAAAACTGCACTAGACTGCCCGAAATGACACAAAACTAGACTACATGAAACAACACAAAACTACACTAGACTACTTGAAACAACACAAAACTACACTAGACTACCTGAAATGACACAAAACTACACTAGATTACCCGAAACGACACGAAACTACACTAAACGACATGAAACAGCACAAAACTACACTAGACTACCTGAAACAACACAAAACTACACTAGACGACATGAAACAGCACAAAACTACACTAGACTACCTGAAACAACACAGAACTACACTAAACTATCTGAAACAACACAAAACTACACTAGACTACCCAAAACGACACAAAACTACACTAGACTAACTGAAACAACACAAAACTACACTAGATTACCTGAAACAACACAGAACTACACTAGACTATCTGAAACAACACAAAACTACACTAGACTACCCGAAACGACACAAAACTACACTAGACTAACTGAAACAGCACAAAACTACACTAGACTACCTGAAACAACACAAAACTACACTAGACGACATGAAACAGCACAAAAATACACTAGACTACCTGAAATGACACAAAGCTACACTAGACTACATGAAACAACACAAAAATACACTAGACTACATGAAGCAACACAAAGCTACACTAGACTTTCTGAAATGACACAAAACTATACAAGACAACCCGAAACGGCACAAAACTACACTAGACTAACTGAAATAGCACAGAACTACACTAGACTACTTGAAATGACACAAAACTGCACTAGACTGCCCGAAATGACATATAACTAGACTACATGAAACAACACAAAACTACACTAGACTACTTGAAACAACACAAATCTACACTAGACTACATGAAACAACACAAAACTACACTAGACTACCTGAAATGACACAAAGCAACACTAGACTACATGAAACAACACAAAAATACACTAGACTACTTGAAACAACACAAAACTACACTAGACGACATGAAACAGCACAAAAATACACTAGACTACCTGAAATGACACAAAGCTACACTAGACTACATGAAACAACACAAAAATACACTAGACTACATGAAGCAACACAAAGCTACACTAGACTTTCTGAAATGACACAAAACTACACAAGACAACCCGAAACGGCACAAAACTACACTAGACTAACTGAAACAGCACAGAACTACACAAGACTACTTGAAATGACACAAAACTGCACTAGACTGCCCGAAATGACACAAAACTAGACTACATGAAACAACACAAAACTACACTAGACTACTTGAAACAACACAAAACTACACTAGACTACATGAAACAACACAAAAATACACAAGACTACCTGAAACCACACAAAACTACACTAGACTACATGAAACAACACAAAACTACACTACACTACCTGAAACAACACAGAACTACACTAGACTATCTGAAACAACACAAAACTACACTAGACTACCCGAAACGACACAAAACTACACTAGACTAACTGAAAAAGCACAAAACTACACTAGACTACCTGAAATGACACAAAGCTACACTAGACTACATGAAACAACACAAAAATACTCTAGACTACCTGAAATGACACAAAGCTTCACTGGACTTTCTGAAACGGCACAAAACTACACTAGAATAACTGAAACAGCACAGAACTACACTAGACTACTTGAAATGACACAAAACTGCACTAGACTGCCCGAAATGACACAAAACTAGACTACATGAAACAACACAAAACTACACTAGACTACTTGAAACAACACAAAACTACACTAGACTACCTGAAATGACACAAAACTACACTAGATTACCCGAAACGACACGAAACTACACTAAACGACATGAAACAGCACAAAACTACACTAGACTACCTGAAACAACACAAAACTACAGAAGACTATCTGAAACAACACAAAACTACAGAAGACTACCTGAAATAACACAAAACTACACTAGACTACTTGAAATGACACAACTCTACACTAGACTACTTGAAATGACACAAAACTACCCTAGACTACCTGAAAGAACACAGAACTAAACTAGACTACTTGAAACAGCTCAAAACTACACGAGACTATCTGAAATAACACAAAACTACACTAGACTTCCTGAAAAGACACAAAACTACACTAGACTACATGAAACAATACAAAACTACACTAGACTACCTGAAACAACAGAAAACTATACTGGACTACATGAAACAACACAAAACTACACTAGACTACCTAAAATGACACAAAACTACACTAGACTACCTGAAGCAACACAAAACTTCAGAAGACTACCTGAAACAACACAAAACTGCACTAGACTGCCCGAAATGACACAAAACTAGACTACATGAAACAACACAAAACTACACTAGACTACTTGAAACAACACAAAACTACACTAGACTACATGAAACAACCCAAAACTACACTAGACTACCTGAAATGACACAAAGCTACACTAGACTACATGAAACAACACAAAAATACTCTAGACTACCTGAAATGACACAAAGCTTCACTGGACTTTCTGAAACGGCACAAAACTACACTAGAATAACTGAAACAGCACAGAACTACACTAGACTACTTGAAATGACACAAAACTGCACTAGACTGCCCGAAATGACACAAAACTAGACTACATGAAACAACACAAAACTACACTAGACTACTTGAAACAACACAAAACTACACTAGACTACCTGAAATGACACAAAACTACACTAGATTACCCGAAACGACACGAAACTACACTAAACGACATGAAACAGCACAAAACTACACTAGACTACCTGAAACAACACAAAACTACACTAGACGACATGAAACAGCACAAAACTACACTAGACTACCTGAAACAACACAGAACTACACTAAACTATCTGAAACAACACAAAACTACACTAGACTACCCAAAACGACACAAAACTACACTAGACTAACTGAAACAACACAAAACTACACTAGACTACCTGAAACAACACAGAACTACACTAGACTATCTGAAACAACACAAAACTACACTAGACTACCCGAAACGACACAAAACTACACTAGACTAACTGAAACAGCACAAAACTACACTAGACTACCTGAAATGACACAAAACTACACTAGATTACCCGAAACGACACGAAACTACACTAGACGACATGAAACAGCACAAAACTACACAAGACTACCTGAAACAACACAAAACTACACTAGACGACATGAAACAGCACAAAAATACACTAGACTACCTGAAATGACACAAAGCTACACTAGACTACATGAAACAACACAAAAATACACTAGACTACATGAAGCAACACAAAGCTACACTAGACTTTCTGAAATGACACAAAACTATACAAGACAACCCGAAACGGCACAAAACTACACTAGACTAACTGAAACAGCACAGAACTACACTAGACTACTTGAAATGACACAAAACTGCACTAGACTGCCCGAAATGACATATAACTAGACTACATGAAACAACACAAAACTACACTAGACTACTTGAAACAACACAAATCTACACTAGACTACATGAAACAACACAAAACTACACTAGACTACATGAAACAATACAAAACTACACTAGACTACCTGAAACAACAGAAAACTATACTGGACTACATGAAACAACACAAAACTACACCAGACTACTTGAAACAACACAAATCTACACTAGACTACATGAAACAACACAAAACTACACTGGACTTCCTGAAAAGACACAAAACTACACTAGACTACATGAAACAATACAAAACTACACTAGACTACCTGAAACAACACAGAACTACACTAGACTATCTGAAACAACACAAAACTACACAAGACTACCTAAAATGACACAAAACTACACTAGACTACCTGAAGCAACACAAAACTTCAGAAGACTACCTGAAACAACACAAAACTGCACTAGACTGCCCGAAATGACACAAAACTAGACTACATGAAACAACACAAAACTACACTAGACTACTTGAAACAACACAAAACTACACTAGACTACCTGAAATGACACAAAACTACACTAGATTACCCGAAACGACACGAAACTACACTAAACGACATGAAACAGCACAAAACTACACTAGACTACCTGAAACAACACAAAACTACAGAAGACTATCTGAAACAACACAAAACTACAGAAGACTACCTGAAATAACACAAAACTACACTAGACTACTTGAAATGACACAACTCTACACTAGACTACTTGAAATGACACAAAACTACCCTAGACTACCTGAAAGAACACAGAACTAAACTAGACTACTTGAAACAGCTCAAAACTACACGAGACTATCTGAAATAACACAAAACTACACTAGACTTCCTGAAAAGACACAAAACTACACTAGACTACATGAAACAATACAAAACTACACTAGACTACCTGAAACAACACAGAACTACACTAGACTATCTGAAACAACACAAAACTACACTAGACTACCCGAAACGACACAAAACTACACTAGACTAACTGAAACAGCACAAAACTACACTAGACTACCTGAAACAACACAAAACTACACTAGACGACATGAAACAGCACAAAAATACACTAGACTACCTGAAATGACACAAAGCTACACTAGACTACATGAAACAACACAAAAATACACTAGACTACATGAAGCAACACAAAGCTACACTAGACTTTCTGAAATGACACAAAACTATACAAGACAACCCGAAACGGCACAAAACTACACTAGACTAACTGAAATAGCACAGAACTACACTAGACTACTTGAAATGACACAAAACTGCACTAGACTGCCCGAAATGACATATAACTAGACTACATGAAACAACACAAAACTACACTAGACTACTTGAAACAACACAAATCTACACTAGACTACATGAAACAACACAAAACTACACTAGACTACCTGAAATGACACAAAGCAACACTAGACTACATGAAACAACACAAAAATACACTAGACTACTTGAAACAACACAAAACTACACTAGACGACATGAAACAGCACAAAAATACACTAGACTACCTGAAATGACACAAAGCTACACTAGACTACATGAAACAACACAAAAATACACTAGACTACATGAAGCAACACAAAGCTACACTAGACTTTCTGAAATGACACAAAACTACACAAGACAACCCGAAACGGCACAAAACTACACTAGACTAACTGAAACAGCACAGAACTACACAAGACTACTTGAAATGACACAAAACTGCACTAGACTGCCCGAAATGACACAAAACTAGACTACATGAAACAACACAAAACTACACTAGACTACTTGAAACAACACAAAACTACACTAGACTACATGAAACAACACAAAAATACACAAGACTACCTGAAACCACACAAAACTACACTAGACTACATGAAACAACACAAAACTACACTACACTACCTGAAACAACACAGAACTACACTAGACTATCTGAAACAACACAAAACTACACTAGACTACCCGAAACGACACAAAACTACACTAGACTAACTGAAAAAGCACAAAACTACACTAGACTACCTGAAATGACACAAAGCTACACTAGACTACATGAAACAACACAAAAATACTCTAGACTACCTGAAATGACACAAAGCTTCACTGGACTTTCTGAAACGGCACAAAACTACACTAGAATAACTGAAACAGCACAGAACTACACTAGACTACTTGAAATGACACAAAACTGCACTAGACTGCCCGAAATGACACAAAACTAGACTACATGAAACAACACAAAACTACACTAGACTACTTGAAACAACACAAAACTACACTAGACTACCTGAAATGACACAAAACTACACTAGATTACCCGAAACGACACGAAACTACACTAAACGACATGAAACAGCACAAAACTACACTAGACTACCTGAAACAACACAAAACTACAGAAGACTATCTGAAACAACACAAAACTACAGAAGACTACCTGAAATAACACAAAACTACACTAGACTACTTGAAATGACACAACTCTACACTAGACTACTTGAAATGACACAAAACTACCCTAGACTACCTGAAAGAACACAGAACTAAACTAGACTACTTGAAACAGCTCAAAACTACACGAGACTATCTGAAATAACACAAAACTACACTAGACTTCCTGAAAAGACACAAAACTACACTAGACTACATGAAACAATACAAAACTACACTAGACTACCTGAAACAACAGAAAACTATACTGGACTACATGAAACAACACAAAACTACACTAGACTACCTAAAATGACACAAAACTACACTAGACTACCTGAAGCAACACAAAACTTCAGAAGACTACCTGAAACAACACAAAACTGCACTAGACTGCCCGAAATGACACAAAACTAGACTACATGAAACAACACAAAACTACACTAGACTACTTGAAACAACACAAAACTACACTAGACTACATGAAACAACCCAAAACTACACTAGACTACCTGAAATGACACAAAGCTACACTAGACTACATGAAACAACACAAAAATACTCTAGACTACCTGAAATGACACAAAGCTTCACTGGACTTTCTGAAACGGCACAAAACTACACTAGAATAACTGAAACAGCACAGAACTACACTAGACTACTTGAAATGACACAAAACTGCACTAGACTGCCCGAAATGACACAAAACTAGACTACATGAAACAACACAAAACTACACTAGACTACTTGAAACAACACAAAACTACACTAGACTACCTGAAATGACACAAAACTACACTAGATTACCCGAAACGACACGAAACTACACTAAACGACATGAAACAGCACAAAACTACACTAGACTACCTGAAACAACACAAAACTACACTAGACGACATGAAACAGCACAAAACTACACTAGACTACCTGAAACAACACAGAACTACACTAAACTATCTGAAACAACACAAAACTACACTAGACTACCCAAAACGACACAAAACTACACTAGACTAACTGAAACAACACAAAACTACACTAGACTACCTGAAACAACACAGAACTACACTAGACTATCTGAAACAACACAAAACTACACTAGACTACCCGAAACGACACAAAACTACACTAGACTAACTGAAACAGCACAAAACTACACTAGACTACCTGAAATGACACAAAACTACACTAGATTACCCGAAACGACACGAAACTACACTAGACGACATGAAACAGCACAAAACTACACAAGACTACCTGAAACAACACAAAACTACACTAGACGACATGAAACAGCACAAAAATACACTAGACTACCTGAAATGACACAAAGCTACACTAGACTACATGAAACAACACAAAAATACACTAGACTACATGAAGCAACACAAAGCTACACTAGACTTTCTGAAATGACACAAAACTATACAAGACAACCCGAAACGGCACAAAACTACACTAGACTAACTGAAACAGCACAGAACTACACTAGACTACTTGAAATGACACAAAACTGCACTAGACTGCCCGAAATGACATATAACTAGACTACATGAAACAACACAAAACTACACTAGACTACTTGAAACAACACAAATCTACACTAGACTACATGAAACAACACAAAACTACACTAGACTACATGAAACAATACAAAACTACACTAGACTACCTGAAACAACAGAAAACTATACTGGACTACATGAAACAACACAAAACTACACCAGACTACTTGAAACAACACAAATCTACACTAGACTACATGAAACAACACAAAACTACACTGGACTTCCTGAAAAGACACAAAACTACACTAGACTACATGAAACAATACAAAACTACACTAGACTACCTGAAACAACACAGAACTACACTAGACTATCTGAAACAACACAAAACTACACAAGACTACCTAAAATGACACAAAACTACACTAGACTACCTGAAGCAACACAAAACTTCAGAAGACTACCTGAAACAACACAAAACTGCACTAGACTGCCCGAAATGACACAAAACTAGACTACATGAAACAACACAAAACTACACTAGACTACTTGAAACAACACAAAACTACACTAGACTACCTGAAATGACACAAAACTACACTAGATTACCCGAAACGACACGAAACTACACTAAACGACATGAAACAGCACAAAACTACACTAGACTACCTGAAACAACACAAAACTACAGAAGACTATCTGAAACAACACAAAACTACAGAAGACTACCTGAAATAACACAAAACTACACTAGACTACTTGAAATGACACAACTCTACACTAGACTACTTGAAATGACACAAAACTACCCTAGACTACCTGAAAGAACACAGAACTAAACTAGACTACTTGAAACAGCTCAAAACTACACGAGACTATCTGAAATAACACAAAACTACACTAGACTTCCTGAAAAGACACAAAACTACACTAGACTACATGAAACAATACAAAACTACACTAGACTACCTGAAACAACAGAAAACTATACTGGACTACATGAAACAACACAAAACTACACTAGACTACCTAAAATGACACAAAACTACACTAGACTACCTGAAGCAACACAAAACTTCAGAAGACTACCTGAAACAACACAAAACTGCACTAGACTGCCCGAAATGACACAAAACTAGACTACATGAAACAACACAAAACTACACTAGACTACTTGAAACAACACAAAACTACACTAGACTACATGAAACAACCCAAAACTACACTAGACTACCTGAAATGACACAAAGCTACACTAGACTACATGAAACAACACAAAAATACTCTAGACTACCTGAAATGACACAAAGCTTCACTGGACTTTCTGAAACGGCACAAAACTACACTAGAATAACTGAAACAGCACAGAACTACACTAGACTACTTGAAATGACACAAAACTGCACTAGACTGCCCGAAATGACACAAAACTAGACTACATGAAACAACACAAAACTACACTAGACTACTTGAAACAACACAAAACTACACTAGACTACCTGAAATGACACAAAACTACACTAGATTACCCGAAACGACACGAAACTACACTAAACGACATGAAACAGCACAAAACTACACTAGACTACCTGAAACAACACAGAACTACACTAAACTATCTGAAACAACACAAAACTACACTGGACTACCCAAAACGACACAAAACTACACTAGACTAACTGAAACAACACAAAACTACACTAGACTACCTGAAACAACACAGAACTACACTAGACTATCTGAAACAACACAAAACTACACTAGACTACCCGAAACGACACAAAACTACACTAGACTAACTGAAACAGCACAAAACTACACTAGACTACCTGAAATGACACAAAACTACACTAGATTACCCGAAACGACACGAAACTACACTAGACGACATGAAACAGCACAAAACTACACAAGACTACCTGAAACAACACAAAACTACACTAGACGACATGAAACAGCACAAAAATACACTAGACTACCTGAAATGACACAAAGCTACACTAGACTACATGAAACAACACAAAAATACACTAGACTACATGAAGCAACACAAAGCTACACTAGACTTTCTGAAATGACACAAAACTATACAAGACAACCCGAAACGGCACAAAACTACACTAGACTAACTGAAACAGCACAGAACTACACTAGACTACTTGAAATGACACAAAACTGCACTAGACTGCCCGAAATGACATATAACTAGACTACATGAAACAACACAAAACTACACTAGACTACTTGAAACAACACAAATCTACACTAGACTACATGAATCAACACAAAACTACAATAGACTACCTGAAATGATACAAAGCTACACTAGACTACATGAAACAACACAAAAATACACTAGACTACTTGAAACAACACAAAACTACACTAGACTACCTGAAACAACACAAAACTACACTAGACGACATGAAACAGCACAAAAATACACTAGACTACCTGAAATGACACAAAGCTACACTAGACTACATGAAACAACACAAAAATACACTAGACTACATGAAGCAACACAAAGCTACACTAGACTTTCTGAAATGACACAAAACTACACAAGACAACCCGAAACGGCACAAAACTACACTAGACTAACTGAAACAGCACAGAACTACACTAGACTACTTGAAATGACACAAAACTGCACTAGACTGCCCGAAATGACATATAACTAGACTACATGAAACAACACAAAACTACACTAGACTACTTGAAACAACACAAATCTACACTAGACTACATGAAACAACACAAAACTACACTAGACTACATGAAACAATACAAAACTACACTAGACTACCTGAAACAACAGAAAACTCTACTGGACTACATGAAACAACACAAAACTACACCAGACTACTTGAAACAACACAAATCTACACTAGACTACATGAAACAACACAAAACTACACTGGACTTCCTGAAAAGACACAAAACTACACTAGACTACATGAAACAATACAAAACTACACTAGACTACCTGAAACAACACAGAACTACACTAGACTATCTGAAACAACACAAAACTACACAAGACTACCTAAAATGACACAAAACTACACTAGACTACCTGAAGCAACACAAAACTTCAGAAGACTACCTGAAACAACACAAAACTGCACTAGACTGCCCGAAATGACACAAAACTAGACTACATGAAACAACACAAAACTACACTAGACTACTTGAAACAACACAAAACTACACTAGACTACATGAAACAACCCAAAACTACACTAGACTACCTGAAATGACACAAAGCTACACTAGACTACATGAAACAACACAAAAATACTCTAGACTACCTGAAATGACACAAAGCTTCACTGGACTTTCTGAAACGGCACAAAACTACACTAGAATAACTGAAACAGCACAGAACTACACTAGACTACTTGAAATGACACAAAACTGCACTAGACTGCCCGAAATGACACAAAACTAGACTACATGAAACAACACAAAACTACACTAGACTACTGGAAACAACACAAAACTACACTAGACTACCTGAAATGACACAAAACTACACTAGATTACCCGAAACGACACGAAACTACACTAAACGACATGAAACAGCACAAAACTACACTAGACTACCTGAAACAACACAAAACTACACTAGACGACATGAAACAGCACAAAACTACACTAGACTACCTGAAACAACACAGAACTACACTAAACTATCTGAAACAACACAAAACTACACTAGACTACCCAAAACGACACAAAACTACACTAGACTAACTGAAACAGCACAGAACCACACTAGACTACTTGAAATGACACAAAACTGCACTAGACTGCCCGAAATGACACAAAACTAGACTACATGAAACAACACAAAACTACACTAGACTACTTGAAACAACACAAAACTACACTAGACTACATGAAACAACACAAAACTACACTAGACTACTTGAAACAACACAAAACTACACTAGACTACATGAAACAACACAAAACTACACTAGACTACCTGAAACAACACAAAACTACACTAGACTATCTGAAACAACACAAAACTACACTAGACTACCCAAAACGACACAAAACTACACTAGACTAACTGAAACAACACAAAACTACACTAGACTACCTGAAACAACACAGAACTACACTAGACTATCTGAAACAACACAAAACTACACTAGACTACCCGAAACGACACAAAACTTCACTAGACTAACTGAAACAGCACAAAACTACGCTAGATTACCCGAAACGACACTAAACTACACTAGACGACATGAAACAGCACAAAAATACACTAGACTACCTGAAATGACACAAAGCTACACTAGACTTTCTGAAATGACAGAAAACTATACAAGACAACCCGAAACGGCACAAAACTACACTAGACTAACTGAAACAGCACAGAACTACACTAGACTACTTGAAATGACACAAAACTACTCTAGACTACCTGAAATGACACAAAACTACACTAGACAACATGAAACAACACAAAACTGCACAGGACTACTTGAAACAGCACAAAACTACACTAGACAACATGAAGCAACACAAAACTGCACAGGACTACTAGAAACAGCAAAAAACTACACTAGACTACCTGAAACAACACAAAACTACACAAGACTACATGAAACTACACAAAACTACACTGGACTACCTGAAATGGCACAAAACTACACTAGACAACGTGAAATGACACAAAATTCACTATTCTGCCGGAAACAACACAAAACTACTCTAGACTACACGAAGCAACACAAAGCTACAGAAGACTACCTGAAAAGACACAAAACTACACTAGACTACATGAAACAACACAAAACTACACTACACTACCTGAAATGACACAAAACTACACTAGACTACCTGAAGCAACACAAAACTACACTAGACTACCTGAAACGACCCAAAACTACAGAAGACTATCTGAAACAACACAAAACTACAGAAGACTACCTGAAATAACACAAAACTACACTAGACTACTTGAAATGACACAACTCTACACTACACTACTTGAAATGACACAAAACTACCCTAGACTACCTTAAAGAACACAGAACTAAACTAGACTACTTGAAACAGCTCAAAACTACACGAGACTATCTGAAATAACACAAAACTACACTAGACTACTTGAAATGACACAAAACTGCACTAGACTGCCCGAAATGACATATAACTAGACTACATGAAACAACACAAAACTACACTAGACTACATGAAACAACACAAAACTACACTAGACTACCTGAAATGACACAAAGCTACACTAGACTACATGAAACAACACAAAAATACACTAGACTACCTGAAATGACACAAAGCTACACTAGACTTTCTGAAATGACACAAAACTACACAAGACAACCCGAAACGGCACAAAACTACACTAGACTAACTGAAACAGCACAGAACTACACTAGACTATCTGAAACAACACAAAACTACACTAGACTACCCGAAACGACACAAAACTACACTAGACTAACTGAAACAGCACAAAACTACACTAGATTACCCGAAACGACACGAAACTACACTAGACGACATGAAACAGCACAAAACTACACTAGACTACCTGAAAAAACACAAAACTACACTAGACTACATGAAACAACACAAAGCTACACTAGACTACATGAAACAACACAAAAATACACTAGACTACCTGAAATGACACAAAGCTACACTAGACTTTCTGAAATGACACAAAACTACACAAGACAACCCGAAACGGCACAAAACTACACTAGACTAACTGAAACAGCACAGAACTACACTAGACTATCTGAAACAACACAAAACTACACTAGACTACCCGAAACGACACAAAACTACACTAGACTAACTGAAACAGCACAAAACTACACTAGATTACCCGAAACGACACGAAACTACACTAGACGACATGAAACAGCACAAAACTACACTAGACTACCTGAAAAAACACAAAACTACACTAGACTACATGAAACAACACAAAACTACACTAGACTACCTGAAATGACACAAAGCTACACTAGACTACATGAAACAACACAAAAATACACTAGACTACCTGAAATGACACAAAGCTACACTAGACTTTCTGAAATGACACAAAACTACACAAGACAACCCGAAACGGCACAAAACTACACTAGACTAACTGAAACAGCACAGAACTACACTAGACTACCTGAAACAACACAGAACTACACTAGACTATCTGAAACAACACAAAACTACACTAGACTACCCGAAACGACACAAAACTACACTAGACTAACTGAAACAGCACAAAACTACACTAGATTACCCGAAACAACACGAAACTACACTAGACGACATGAAACAGCACAAAACTACACTAGACTACCTGAAAAAACACAAAACTACACTAGACGACATGAAACAGCACAAAAATACACTAGACTACCTGAAATGACACAAAGCTACACTAGACTACATGAAACAACACAAAAATACACTACACTACCTGAAATGACACAAAGCTACACTAGACTTTCTGAAATGACAGAAAACTATACAAGACAACCCGAAACGGCACAAAACTACACAAGACTAACTGAAACAGCACAGAACTACACTAGACTACTTGAAATGACACAAAACTACACTAGACTACCTGAAATGACACAAAACTACACTAGACAACATCAAACAACACAAAACTGCACAGGACTACTTGAAACAGCACAAAACTACACTAGACAACATGAAGCAACACAAAACTGCACAGGACTACTTGAAACAGCACAAAACTACACTAGACTACCTGAAACAACACAAAACTACACAAGACTACATGAAACTACACAAAACTACACTGGACTACCTGAAATGGCACAAAACTACACTAGACTACGTGAAATGACACAAAATTCACTATTCTGCCGGAAACAACACAAAACTACTCTAGACTACACGAACCAACACAAAGCTACAGAAGACTACCTGAAAAGACACAAAACTACACTAGACTACATGAAACAACACAAAACTACACTACACTACCTGAAACGACCCAAAACTACAGAAGACTATCTGAAACAACACAAAACTACAGAAGACTACCTGAAATAACACAAAACTACACTAGACTACTTGAAATGACACAACTCTACACTAGACTACTTGAAATGACACAAAACTACCCTAGACTACCTTAAAGAACACAGAACTAAACTAGACTACTTGAAACAGCTCAAAACTACACGAGACTATCTGAAATAACACAAAACTACACTAGACTACTTGAAATGACACAAAACTGCACTAGACTGCCCGAAATGACATATAACTAGACTACATGAAACAACACAAAACTACACTAGACTACTTGAAACAACACAAATCTACACTAGACTACATGAAACAACACAAAACTACACTAGACTACCTGAAATGACACAAAGCTACACTAGACTACATGAAACAACACAAAAATACACTAGACTACCTGAAATGACACAAAGCTACACTAGACTTTCTGAAATGACACAAAACTACACAAGACAACCCGAAACGGCACAAAACTACACTAGACTAACTGAAACAGCACAGAACCACACTAGACTACTTGAAATGACACAAAACTGCACTAGACTGCCCGAAATGACACAAAACTAGACTACATGAAACAACACAAAACTACACTAGACTACTTGAAACAACACAAAACTACACTAGACTACATGAAACAACACAAAACTACACTAGACTACTTGAAACAACACAAAACTACACTAGACTACATGAAACAACACAAAACTACACTAGACTACCTGAAACAACACAAAACTACACTAGACTATCTGAAACAACACAAAACTACACTAGACTACCCAAAACGACACAAAACTACACTAGACTAACTGAAACAACACAAAACTACACTAGACTACCTGAAACAACACAGAACTACACTAGACTATCTGAAACAACACAAAACTACACTAGACTACCCGAAACGACACAAAACTTCACTAGACTAACTGAAACAGCACAAAACTACACTAGATTACCCGAAACGACACGAAACTACACTAGACGACATGAAACAGCACAAAACTACACTAGACTACCTGAAAAAACACTAAACTACACTAGACGACATGAAACAGCACAAAAATACACTAGACTACCTGAAATGACACAAAGCTACACTAGACTACATGAAACAACACAAAAATACACTACACTACCTGAAATGACACAAAGCTACACTAGACTTTCTGAAATGACAGAAAACTATACAAGACAACCCGAAACGGCACAAAACTACACTAGACTAACTGAAACAGCACAGAACTACACTAGACTACTTGAAATGACACAAAACTACTCTAGACTACCTCAAATGACACAAAACTACACTAGACAACATGAAACAACACAAAACTGCACAGGACTACTTGAAACAGCACAAAACTACACTAGACAACATGAAGCAACACAAAACTGCACAGGACTACTAGAAACAGCACAAAACTACACTAGACTACCTGAAACAACACAAAACTACACAAGACTACATGAAACTACACAAAACTACACTGGACTACCTGAAATGGCACAAAACTACACTAGACAACGTGAAATGACACAAAATTCACTATTCTGCCGGAAACAACACAAAACTACTCTAGACTACACGAAGCAACACAAAGCTACAGAAGACTACCTGAAAAGACACAAAACTACACTAGACTACATGAAACAACACAAAACTACACTACACTACCTGAAATGACACAAAACTACACTAGACTACCTGAAGCAACACAAAACTACACTAGACTACCTGAAACGACCCATAACTACAGAAGACTATCTGAAACAACACAAAACTACAGAAGACTACCTGAAATAACACAAAACTACACTAGACTACTTGAAATGACACAACTCTACACTAGACTACTTGAAATGACACAAAACTACCCTAGACTACCTTAAAGAACACAGAACTAAACTAGACTACTTGAAACAGCTCAAAACTACACGAGAATATCTGAAATAACACAAAACTACACTAGACTACCTGAAACGACCCAAAACTACAGAAGACTATCTGAAACAACACAAAACTACAGAAGACTACCTGAAATAACACAAAACTACACTAGACTACTTGAAATGACACAGAACTAAACTAGACTACTTGAAACAGCTCAAAACTACACGAGACTATCTGAAATAACACAAAACTACACTAGACTACTTGAAATGACACAAAACTGCACTAGACTGCCCGAAATGACATATAACTAGACCACATGAAACAACACAAAACTACACTAGACTACTTGAAACAACACAAATCTACACTAGACTACATGAAACAACACAAAACTACACTAGACTACCTGAAATGACACAAAGCTACACTAGACTACATGAAACAACACAAAAATACACTAGACTACCTGAAATGACACAAAGCTACACTAGACTTTCTGAAATGACACAAAACTACACAAGACAACCCGAAACGGCACAAAACTACACTAGACTAACTGAAACAGCACAGAACTACACTAGACTATCTGAAACAACACAAAACTACACTAGACTACCCGAAACGACACAAAACTACACTAGACTAACTGAAACAGCACAAAACTACACTAGATTACCCGAAACGACACGAAACTACACTAGACGACATGAAACAGCACAAAACTACACTAGACTACCTGAAAAAACACAAAACTACACTAGACTACATGAAACAACACAAAGCTACACTAGACTACATGAAACAACACAAAAATACACTAGACTACCTGAAATGACACAAAGCTACACTAGACTTTCTGAAATGACACAAAACTACACAAGACAACCCGAAACGGCACA
This sequence comes from Hypanus sabinus, assembly GCF_030144855.1. Lineage (NCBI taxonomy): Eukaryota > Metazoa > Chordata > Chondrichthyes > Myliobatiformes > Dasyatidae > Hypanus > Hypanus sabinus. Next base: position 187,534 of record NW_026781407.1, read on the forward strand.
AAACTACACTAGACTAACTGAAACAGCACAGAACTACACTAGACTATCTGAAACAACACAAAACTACACTAGACTACCCGAAACGACACAAAGCTACACTAGACTAACTGAAACAGCACAAAACTACACTAGATTACCCGAAACGACACGAAACTACACTAGACGACATGAAACAGCACAAAACTACACTAGACTACCTGAAAAAACACAAAACTACACAAGACAACCCGAAACGGCACAAAACTACACAAGACTAACTGAAACAGCACAGAACTACACTAGACTACTTGAAATGACACAAAACTACACTAGACTACCTGAAATGACACAAAACTACACTAGACAACATCAAACAACACAAAACTGCACTAGACTGCCCGAAATGACACAAAACTAGACTACATGAAACAACACAAAACTACACTAGACTACTTGAAACAACACAAAACTACACTAGACTACATGAAACAACACAAAACTACACTAGACTACTTGAAACAACACAAAACTACACTAGACTACATGAAACAACACAAAACTACACTAGACTACCCGAAACAACACAAAACTACACTAGACTATCTGAAACAACACAAAACTACACAAGACTACATGAAACTACACAAAACTACACTGGACTACCTGAAATGGCACAAAACTACACTAGACTACGTGAAATGACACAAAATTCACTATTCTGCCGGAAACAACACAAAACTACTCTAGACTACACGAAGCAACACAAAGCTACAGAAGACTACCTGAAAAGACACAAAACTACACTAGACTACATGAAACAACACAAAACTACACTACACTACCTGAAACGACCCAAAACTACAGAAGACTATCTGAAACAACACAAAACTACAGAAGACTACCTGAAATAACACAAAACTACACTAGACTACTTGAAATGACACAACTCTACACTAGACTACTTGAAATGACACAAAACTACCCTAGACTACCTTAAAGAACACAGAACTAAACTAGACTACTTGAAACAGCTCAAAACTACACGAGAATATCTGAAATAACACAAAACTACACTAGACTACCTGAAACAACACAAAACTACAGAAGACTACCTGAAATAACACAAAACTACACTAGACTACTTGAAATGACACAACTCTACACTAGACTACTTGAAATGACACAAAACTACCCTAGACTACCTTAAAGAACACAGAACTAAACTAGACTACTTGAAACAGCTCAAAACTACACGAGAATATCTGAAATAACACAAAACTACACTAGACTACCTGAAACGACCCAAAACTACAGAAGACTATCTGAAACAACACAAAACTACAGAAGACTACCTGAAATAACACAAAACTACACTAGACTACTTGAAATGACACAGAACTAAACTAGACTACTTGAAACAGCTCAAAACTACACGAGACTATCTGAAATAACACAAAACTACACTAGACTACTTGAAATGACACAAAACTGCACTAGACTGCCCGAAATGACATATAACTAGACCACATGAAACAACACAAAACTACACTAGACTACTTGAAACAACACAAATCTACACTAGACTACATGAAACAACACAAAACTACACTAGACTACCTGAAATGACACAAAGCTACACTAGACTACATGAAACAACACAAAAATACACTAGACTACCTGAAATGACACAAAGCTACACTAGACTTTCTGAAATGACACAAAACTACACAAGACAACCCGAAACGGCACAAAACTACACTAGACTAACTGAAACAGCACAGAACTACACTAGACTATCTGAAACAACACAAAACTACACTAGACTACCCGAAACGACACAAAACTACACTAGACTAACTGAAACAGCACAAAACTACACTATATTACCCGAAACGACACGAAACTACACTAGACGACATGAAACAGCACAAAACTACACTAGACTACCTGAAAAAACACAAAACTACACTAGACTACTTGAAATGACACAACTCTACACTAGACTACTTGAAATGACACAAAACTACCCTAGACTACCTTAAAGAACACAGAACTAAACTAGACTACTTGAAACAGCTCAAAACTACACGAGAATATCTGAAATAACACAAAACTACACTAGACTACCTGAAACGACCCAAAACTACAGAAGACTATCTGAAACAACACAAAACTACAGAAGACTACCTGAAATAACACAAAACTACACTAGACTACTTGAAATGACACAACTCTACACTAGACTACTTGAAATGACACAAAACTACCCTAGACTACCTTAAAGAACACAGAACTAAACTAGACTACTTGAAACAGCTCAAAACTACACGAGAATATCTGAAATAACACAAAACTACACTAGACTACCTGAAACGACCCAAAACTACAGAAGACTATCTGAAACAACACAAAACTACAGAAGACTACCTGAAATAACACAAAACTACACTAGACTACTTGAAATGACACAGAACTAAACTAGACTACTTGAAACAGCTCAAAACTACACGAGACTATCTGAAATAACACAAAACTACACTAGACTACTTGAAATGACACAAAACTGCACTAGACTGCCCGAAATGACATATAACTAGACCACATGAAACAACACAAAACTACACTAGACTACTTGAAACAACACAAATCTACACTAGACTACATGAAACAACACAAAACTACACTAGACTACCTGAAATGACACAAAGCTACACTAGACTACATGAAACAACACAAAAATACACTAGACTACCTGAAATGACACAAAGCTACACTAGACTTTCTGAAATGACACAAAACTACACAAGACAACCCGAAACGGCACAAAACTACACTAGACTAACTGAAACAGCACAGAACTACACTAGACTATCTGAAACAACACAAAACTACACTAGACTACCCGAAACGACACAAAACTACACTAGACTAACTGAAACAGCACAAAACTACACTAGATTACCCGAAACGACACGAAACTACACTAGACGACATGAAACAGCACAAAACTACACTAGACTACCTGAAAAAACACAAAACTACACTAGACTACATGAAACAACACAAAGCTACACTAGACTACATGAAACAACACAAAAATACACTAGACTACCTGAAATGACACAAAGCTACACTAGACTTTCTGAAATGACACAAAACTACACAAGACAACCCGAAACGGCACAAAACTACACTAGACTAACTGAAACAGCACAGAACTACACTAGACTATCTGAAACAACACAAAACTACACTAGACTACCCGAAACGACACAAAACTACACTAGACTAACTGAAACAGCACAAAACTACACTAGATTACCCGAAACGACACGAAACTACACTAGACGACATGAAACAGCACAAAACTACACTAGACTACCTGAAAAAACACAAAACTACACAAGACAACCCGAAACGGCACAAAACTACACAAGACTAACTGAAACAGCACAGAACTACACTAGACTACTTGAAATGACACAAAACTACACTAGACTACCTGAAATGACACAAAACTACACTAGACAACATCAAACAACACAAAACTGCACTAGACTGCCCGAAATGACACAAAACTAGACTACATGAAACAACACAAAACTACACTAGACTACTTGAAACAACACAAAACTACACTAGACTACATGAAACAACACAAAACTACACTAGACTACTTGAAACAACACAAAACTACACTAGACTACATGAAACAACACAAAACTACACTAGACTACCCGAAACAACACAAAACTACACTAGACTATCTGAAACAACACAAAACTACACAAGACTACATGAAACTACACAAAACTACACTGGACTACCTGAAATGGCACAAAACTACACTAGACTACGTGAAATGACACAAAATTCACTATTCTGCCGGAAACAACACAAAACTACTCTAGACTACACGAAGCAACACAAAGCTACAGAAGACTACCTGAAAAGACACAAAACTGCACTAGACTACATGAAACAACACAAAACTACACTACACTACCTGAAACGACCCTAAACTACAGAAGACTATCTGAAACAACACAAAACTACAGAAGACTACCTGAAATAACACAAAACTACACTAGACTACTTGAAATGACACAACTCTACACTAGACTACTTGAAATGACACAAAACTACCCTAGACTACCTTAAAGAACACAGAACTAAACTAGACTACTTGAAACAGCTCAAAACTACACGAGAATATCTGAAATAACACAAAACTACACTAGACTACCTGAAACAACACAAAACTACAGAAGACTACCTGAAATAACACAAAACTACACTAGACTACTTGAAATGACACAACTCTACACTAGACTACTTGAAATGACACAAAACTACCCTAGACTACCTTAAAGAACACAGAACTAAACTAGACTACTTGAAACAGCTCAAAACTACACGAGAATATCTGAAATAACACAAAACTACACTAGACTACCTGAAACGACCCAAAACTACAGAAGACTATCTGAAACAACACAAAACTACAGAAGACTACCTGAAATAACACAAAACTACACTAGACTACTTGAAATGACACAGAACTAAACTAGACTACTTGAAACAGCTCAAAACTACACGAGACTATCTGAAATAACACAAAACTACACTAGACTACTTGAAATGACACAAAACTGCACTAGACTGCCCGAAATGACATATAACTAGACCACATGAAACAACACAAAACTACACTAGACTACTTGAAACAACACAAATCTACACTAGACTACATGAAACAACACAAAACTACACTAGACTACCTGAAATGACACAAAGCTACACTAGACTACATGAAACAACACAAAAATACACTAGACTACCTGAAATGACACAAAGCTACACTAGACTTTCTGAAATGACACAAAACTACACAAGACAACCCGAAACGGCACAAAACTACACTAGACTAACTGAAACAGCACAGAACTACACTAGACTATCTGAAACAACACAAAACTACACTAGACTACCCGAAACGACACAAAACTACACTAGACTAACTGAAACAGCACAAAACTACACTATATTACCCGAAACGACACGAAACTACACTAGACGACATGAAACAGCACAAAACTACACTAGACTACCTGAAAAAACACAAAACTACACTAGACTACATGAAACAACACAAAGCTACACTAGACTACATGAAACAACACAAAAATACACTAGACTACCTGAAATGACACAAAGCTACACTAGACTTTCTGAAATGACACAAAACTACACAAGACAACCCGAAACGGCACAAAACTACACTAGACTAACTGAAACAGCACAGAACTACACTAGACTATCTGAAACAACACAAAACTACACTAGACTACCCGAAACGACACAAAACTACACTAGACTAACTGAAACAGCACAAAACTACACTAGATTACCCGAAACGACACGAAACTACACTAGACGACATGAAACAGCACAAAACTACACTAGACTACCTGAAAAAACACAAAACTACACAAGACAACCCGAAACGGCACAAAACTACACAAGACTAACTGAAACAGCACAGAACTACACTAGACTACTTGAAATGACACAAAACTACACTAGACTACCTGAAATGACACAAAACTACACTAGACAACATCAAACAACACAAAACTGCACTAGACTGCCCGAAATGACACAAAACTAGACTACATGAAACAACACAAAACTACACTAGACTACTTGAAACAACACAAAACTACACTAGACTACATGAAACAACACAAAACTACACTAGACTACTTGAAACAACACAAAACTACACTAGACTACATGAAACAACACAAAACTACACTAGACTACCCGAAACAACACAAAACTACACTAGACTATCTGAAACAACACAAAACTACACAAGACTACATGAAACTACACAAAACTACACTGGACTACCTGAAATGGCACAAAACTACACTAGACTACGTGAAATGACACAAAATTCACTATTCTGCCGGAAACAACACAAAACTACTCTAGACTACACGAAGCAACACAAAGCTACAGAAGACTACCTGAAAAGACACAAAACTACACTAGACTACATGAAACAACACAAAACTACACTACACTACCTGAAACGACCCAAAACTACAGAAGACTATCTGAAACAACACAAAACTACAGAAGACTACCTGAAATAACACAAAACTACACTAGACTACTTGAAATGACACAACTCTACACTAGACTACTTGAAATGACACAAAACTACCCTAGACTACCTTAAAGAACACAGAACTAAACTAGACTACTTGAAACAGCTCAAAACTACACGAGACTATCTGAAATAACACAAAACTACACTAGACTACTTGAAATGACACAAAACTGCACTAGACTGCCCGAAATGACATATAACTAGACTACATGAAACAACACAAAACTACACTAGACTACTTGAAACAACACAAATCTACACTAGACTACATGAAACAACACAAAACTACACTAGACTACCTGAAATGACACAAAGCTACACTAGACTACATGAAACAACACAAAAATACACTAGACTACCTGAAATGACACAAAGCTACACTAGACTTTCTGAAATGACACAAAACTACACAAGACAACCCGAAACGGCACAAAACTACACTAGACTAACTGAAACAGCACAGAACCACACTAGACTACTTGAAATGACACAAAACTGCACTAGACTGCCCGAAATGACACAAAACTAGACTACATGAAACAACACAAAACTACACTAGACTACTTGAAACAACACAAAACTACACTAGACTACATGAAACAACACAAAACTACACTAGACTACTTGAAACAACACAAAACTACATTAGACTACATGAAACAACACAAAAATACACTAGACTACCTGAAACAACACAAAACTACACTAGACTATCTGAAACAACACAAAACTACACTAGACTACCCAAAACGACACAAAACTACACTAGACTAACTGAAACAACACAAAACTACACTAGACTACCTGAAACAACACAGAACTACACTAGACTATCTGAAACAACACAAAACTACACTAGACTACCCGAAACGACACAAAACTTCACTAGACTAACTGAAACAGCACAAAACTACACTAGATTACCCGAAACGACACGAAACTACACTAGACGACATGAAACAGCACAAAACTACACTAGACTACATGAAAAAACACTAAACTACACTAGACGACATGAAACAACACAAAAATACACTAGACTACCTGAAATGACACAAAGCTACACTAGACTACATGAAACAACACAAAAATACACTACACTACCTGAAATGACACAAAGCTACACTAGACTTTCTGAAATGACTGAAAACTATACAAGACAACCCGAAACGGCACAAAACTACACTAGACTAACTGAAACAGCACAGAACTACACTAGACTACTTGAAATGACACAAAACTACTCTAGACTACCTCAAATGACACAAAACTACACTAGACAACATGAAACAACACAAAACTGCACAGGACTACTTGAAACAGCACAAAACTACACTAGACAACATGAAGCAACACAAAACTGCACAGGACTACTAGAAACAGCACAAAACTACACTAGACTACCTGAAACAACACAAAACTACACAAGACTACATGAAACTACACAAAACTACACTGGACTACCTGAAATGGCACAAAACTACACTAGACAACGTGAAATGACACAAAATTCACTATTCTGCCGGAAACAACACAAAACTACTCTAGACTACACGAAGCAACACAAAGCTACAGAAGACTACCTGAAAAGACACAAAACTACACTAGACTACATGAAACAACACAAAACTACACTACACTACCTGAAATGACACAAAACTACACTAGACTACCTGAAGCAACACAAAACTACACTAGACTACCTGAAACGACCCAAAACTACAGAAGACTATCTGAAACAACACAAAACTACAGAAGACTACCTGAAATAACACAAAACTACACTAGACTACTTGAAATGACACAACTCTACACTAGACTACTTGAAATGACACAAAACTACCCTAGACTACCTTAAAGAACACAGAACTAAACTAGACTACTTGAAACAGCTCAAAACTACACGAGAATATCTGAAATAACACAAAACTACACTAGACTACTTGAAATGACACAAAACTGCACTAGACTGCCCGAAATGACATATAACTAGACTACATGAAACAACACAAAACTACACTAGACTACTTGAAACAACACAAATCTACACTAGACTACATGAAACAACACAAAACTACACTAGACTACCTGAAATGACACAAAGCTACACTAGACTACATGAAACAACACAAAAATACACTAGACTACCTGAAATGACACAAAGCTACACTAGACTTTCTGAAATGACACAAAACTACCCTAGACTACCTGAAAGAACACAGAACTAAACTAGACTACTTGAAACAGCTCAAAACTACACGAGACTATCTGAAATAACACAAAACTACACTAGACTTCCTGAAAAGACACAAAACTACACTAGACTACATGAAACAATACAAAACTACACTAGACTACCTGAAACAACAGAAAACTGTACTGGACTACATGAAACAACACAAAACTACACTAGACTACCTAAAATGACACAAAACTACACTAGACTACCTGAAGCAACACAGAACTTCAGAAGACTACCTGAAACAACACAAAACTGCACTAGACTGCCCGAAATGACACAAAACTAGACTACATGAAACAACACAAAACTACACTAGACTACTTGAAACAACACAAAACTACACTAGACTACATGAAACAACACAAAACTACACTAGACTACCTGAAATGACACAAAGCTACACTAGACTACATGAAACAACACAAAAATACACTAGACTACCTGAAATGACACAAAGCTTCACTGGACTTTCTGAAACGGCACAAAACTACACTAGAATAACTGAAACAGCACAGAACTACACTAGACTACTTGAAATGACACAAAACTGCACTAGACTGCCCGAAATGACACAAAACTAGACTACATGAAACAACACAAAACTACACTAGACTACTTGAAACAACACAAAACTACACTAGACTACCTGAAATGACACAAAACTACACTAGATTACCCGAAACGACACGAAACTACACTAAACGACATGAAACAGCACAAAACTACACTAGACTACCTGAAACAACACAAAACTACACTAGACGACATGAAACAGCACAAAACTACACTAGACTACCTGAAACAACACAGAACTACACTAAACTATCTGAAACAACACAAAACTACACTAGACTACCCAAAACGACACAAAACTACACTAGACTAACTGAAACAGCACAGAACCACACTAGACTACTTGAAATGACACAAAACTGCACTAGACTGCCCGAAATGACACAAAACTAGACTACATGAAACAACACAAAACTACACTAGACTACTTGAAACAACACAAAACTACACTAGACTACATGAAACAACACAAAACTACACTAGACTACTTGAAACAACACAAAACTACACTAGACTACATGAAACAACACAAAACTACACTAGACTACCCGAAACAACACAAAACTACACTAGACTATCTGAAACAACACAAAACTACACTAGACTTCCCAAAACGACACAAAACTACACTAGACTAACTGAAACAACACAAAACTACACTAGACTACCTGAAACAACACAGAACTACACTAGACTATCTGAAACAACACAAAACTACACTAGACTACCCGAAACGACACAAAACTTCACTAGACTAACTGAAACAGCACAAAACTACACTAGATTACCCGAAACGACACGAAACTACACTAGACGACATGAAACAGCACAAAACTACACTAGACTACCTGAAAAAACACTAAACTACACTAGACGACATGAAACAGCACAAAAATACACTAGACTACCTGAAATGACACAAAGCTACACTAGACTTTCTGAAATGACAGAAAACTATACAAGACAACCCGAAACGGCACAAAACTACACTAGACTAACTGAAACAGCACAGAACTACACTAGACTACTTGAAATGACACAAAACTACTCTAGACTACCTGAAATGACACAAAACTACACTAGACAACATGAAACAACACAAAACTGCACAGGACTACTTGAAACAGCACAAAACTACACTAGACAACATGAAGCAACACAAAACTGCACAGGACTACTAGAAACAGCACAAAACTACACTAGACTACCTGAAACAACACAAAACTACACAAGACTACATGAAACTACACAAAACTACACTGGACTACCTGAAATGGCACAAAACTACACTAGACAACGTGAAATGACACAAAATTCACTATTCTGCCGGAAACAACACAAAACTACTCTAGACTACACGAAGCAACACAAAGCTACAGAAGACTACCTGAAAAGACACAAAACTACACTAGACTACATGAAACAACACAAAACTACACTACACTACCTGAAATGACACAAAACTACACTAGACTACCTGAAGCAACACAAAACTACACTAGACTACCTGAAACGACCCAAAACTACAGAAGACTATCTGAAACAACACAAAACTACAGAAGACTACCTGAAATAACACAAAACTACACTAGACTACTTGAAATGACACAACTCTACACTAGACTACTTGAAATGATACAAAACTACCCTAGACTACCTGAAAGAACACAGAACTAAACTAGACTACTTGAAACAGCTCAAAACTACACGAGACTATCTGAAATAACACAAAACTACACTAGACTTCCTGAAAAGACTCAAAACTACACTAGACTACATGAAACAATACAAAACTACACTAGACTACCTGAAACAACAGAAAACTGTACTGGACTACATGAAACAACACAAAACTACACTAGACTACCTAAAATGACACAAAACTACACTAGACTACCTGAAGCAACACAAAACTACACTAGACTACCTGAAATGACACAAAGCTACACTAGACTACATGAAACAACACAAAAATACACTAGACTACCTGAAATGACACAAAGCTACACTAGACTTTCTGAAATGACACAAAACTACACAAGACAACCCGAAACGGCACAAAACTACACTAGACTAACTGAAACAGCACAGAACTACACTAGACTATCTGAAACAACACAAAACTACACTAGACTACCCGAAACGACACAAAACTACACTAGACTAACTGAAACAGCACAAAACTACACTATATTACCCGAAACGACACGAAACTACACTAGACGACATGAAACAGCACAAAACTACACTAGACTACCTGAAAAAACACAAAACTACACTAGACTACATGAAACAACACAAAGCTACACTAGACTACATGAAACAACACAAAAATACACTAGACTACCTGAAATGACACAAAGCTACACTAGACTTTCTGAAATGACACAAAACTACACAAGACAACCCGAAACGGCACAAAACTACACTAGACTAACTGAAACAGCACAGAACTACACTAGACTATCTGAAACAACACAAAACTACACTAGACTACCCGAAACGACACAAAACTACACTAGACTAACTGAAACAGCACAAAACTACACTAGATTACCCGAAACGACACGAAACTACACTAGACGACATGAAACAGCACAAAACTACACTAGACTACCTGAAAAAACACAAAACTACACAAGACAACCCGAAACGGCACAAAACTACACAAGACTAACTGAAACAGCACAGAACTACACTAGACTACTTGAAATGACACAAAACTACACTAGACTACCTGAAATGACACAAAACTACACTAGACAACATCAAACAACACAAAACTGCACTAGACTGCCCGAAATGACACAAAACTAGACTACATGAAACAACACAAAACTACACTAGACTACTTGAAACAACACAAAACTACACTAGACTACATGAAACAACACAAAACTACACTAGACTACTTGAAACAACACAAAACTACACTAGACTACATGAAACAACACAAAACTACACTAGACTACCCGAAACAACACAAAACTACACTAGACTATCTGAAACAACACAAAACTACACAAGACTACATGAAACTACACAAAACTACACTGGACTACCTGAAATGGCACAAAACTACACTAGACTACGTGAAATGACACAAAATTCACTATTCTGCCGGAAACAACACAAAACTACTCTAGACTACACGAAGCAACACAAAGCTACAGAAGACTACCTGAAAAGACACAAAACTACACTAGACTACATGAAACAACACAAAACTACACTACACTACCTGAAACGACCCAAAACTACAGAAGACTATCTGAAACAACACAAAACTACAGAAGACTACCTGAAATAACACAAAACTACACTAGACTACTTGAAATGACACAACTCTACACTAGACTACTTGAAATGACACAAAACTACCCTAGACTACCTTAAAGAACACAGAACTAAACTAGACTACTTGAAACAGCTCAAAACTACACGAGACTATCTGAAATAACACAAAACTACACTAGACTACTTGAAATGACACAAAACTGCACTAGACTGCCCGAAATGACATATAACTAGACTACATGAAACAACACAAAACTACACTAGACTACTTGAAACAACACAAATCTACACTAGACTACATGAAACAACACAAAACTACACTAGACTACCTGAAATGACACAAAGCTACACTAGACTACATGAAACAACACAAAAATACACTAGACTACCTGAAATGACACAAAGCTACACTAGACTTTCTGAAATGACACAAAACTACACAAGACAACCCGAAACGGCACAAAACTACACTAGACTAACTGAAACAGCACAGAACCACACTAGACTACTTGAAATGACACAAAACTGCACTAGACTGCCCGAAATGACACAAAACTAGACTACATGAAACAACACAAAACTACACTAGACTACTTGAAACAACACAAAACTACACTAGACTACATGAAACAACACAAAACTACACTAGACTACTTGAAACAACACAAAACTACATTAGACTACATGAAACAACACAAAAATACACTAGACTACCTGAAACAACACAAAACTACACTAGACTATCTGAAACAACACAAAACTACACTAGACTACCCAAAACGACACAAAACTACACTAGACTAACTGAAACAACACAAAACTACACTAGACTACCTGAAACAACACAGAACTACACTAGACTATCTGAAACAACACAAAACTACACTAGACTACCCGAAACGACACAAAACTTCACTAGACTAACTGAAACAGCACAAAACTACACTAGATTACCCGAAACGACACGAAACTACACTAGACGACATGAAACAGCACAAAACTACACTAGACTACATGAAAAAACACTAAACTACACTAGACGACATGAAACAACACAAAAATACACTAGACTACCTGAAATGACACAAAGCTACACTAGACTACATGAAACAACACAAAAATACACTACACTACCTGAAATGACACAAAGCTACACTAGACTTTCTGAAATGACTGAAAACTATACAAGACAACCCGAAACGGCACAAAACTACACTAGACTAACTGAAACAGCACAGAACTACACTAGACTACTTGAAATGACACAAAACTACTCTAGACTACCTCAAATGACACAAAACTACACTAGACAACATGAAACAACACAAAACTGCACAGGACTACTTGAAACAGCACAAAACTACACTAGACAACATGAAGCAACACAAAACTGCACAGGACTACTAGAAACAGCACAAAACTACACTAGACTACCTGAAACAACACAAAACTACACAAGACTACATGAAACTACACAAAACTACACTGGACTACCTGAAATGGCACAAAACTACACTAGACAACGTGAAATGACACAAAATTCACTATTCTGCCGGAAACAACACAAAACTACTCTAGACTACACGAAGCAACACAAAGCTACAGAAGACTACCTGAAAAGACACAAAACTACACTAGACTACATGAAACAACACAAAACTACACTACACTACCTGAAATGACACAAAACTACACTAGACTACCTGAAGCAACACAAAACTACACTAGACTACCTGAAACGACCCAAAACTACAGAAGACTATCTGAAACAACACAAAACTACAGAAGACTACCTGAAATAACACAAAACTACACTAGACTACTTGAAATGACACAACTCTACACTAGACTACTTGAAATGACACAAAACTACCCTAGACTACCTTAAAGAACACAGAACTAAACTAGACTACTTGAAACAGCTCAAAACTACACGAGAATATCTGAAATAACACAAAACTACACTAGACTACTTGAAATGACACAAAACTGCACTAGACTGCCCGAAATGACATATAACTAGACTACATGAAACAACACAAAACTACACTAGACTACTTGAAACAACACAAATCTACACTAGACTACATGAAACAACACAAAACTACACTAGACTACCTGAAATGACACAAAGCTACACTAGACTACATGAAACAACACAAAAATACACTAGACTACCTGAAATGACACAAAGCTACACTAGACTTTCTGAAATGACACAAAACTACCCTAGACTACCTGAAAGAACACAGAACTAAACTAGACTACTTGAAACAGCTCAAAACTACACGAGACTATCTGAAATAACACAAAACTACACTAGACTTCCTGAAAAGACACAAAACTACACTAGACTACATGAAACAATACAAAACTACACTAGACTACCTGAAACAACAGAAAACTGTACTGGACTACATGAAACAACACAAAACTACACTAGACTACCTAAAATGACACAAAACTACACTAGACTACCTGAAGCAACACAGAACTTCAGAAGACTACCTGAAACAACACAAAACTGCACTAGACTGCCCGAAATGACACAAAACTAGACTACATGAAACAACACAAAACTACACTAGACTACTTGAAACAACACAAAACTACACTAGACTACATGAAACAACACAAAACTACACTAGACTACCTGAAATGACACAAAGCTACACTAGACTACATGAAACAACACAAAAATACACTAGACTACCTGAAATGACACAAAGCTTCACTGGACTTTCTGAAACGGCACAAAACTACACTAGAATAACTGAAACAGCACAGAACTACACTAGACTACTTGAAATGACACAAAACTGCACTAGACTGCCCGAAATGACACAAAACTAGACTACATGAAACAACACAAAACTACACTAGACTACTTGAAACAACACAAAACTACACTAGACTACCTGAAATGACACAAAACTACACTAGATTACCCGAAACGACACGAAACTACACTAAACGACATGAAACAGCACAAAACTACACTAGACTACCTGAAACAACACAAAACTACACTAGACGACATGAAACAGCACAAAACTACACTAGACTACCTGAAACAACACAGAACTACACTAAACTATCTGAAACAACACAAAACTACACTAGACTACCCAAAACGACACAAAACTACACTAGACTAACTGAAACAGCACAGAACCACACTAGACTACTTGAAATGACACAAAACTGCACTAGACTGCCCGAAATGACACAAAACTAGACTACATGAAACAACACAAAACTACACTAGACTACTTGAAACAACACAAAACTACACTAGACTACATGAAACAACACAAAACTACACTAGACTACTTGAAACAACACAAAACTACACTAGACTACATGAAACAACACAAAACTACACTAGACTACCCGAAACAACACAAAACTACACTAGACTATCTGAAACAACACAAAACTACACTAGACTTCCCAAAACGACACAAAACTACACTAGACTAACTGAAACAACACAAAACTACACTAGACTACCTGAAACAACACAGAACTACACTAGACTATCTGAAACAACACAAAACTACACTAGACTACCCGAAACGACACAAAACTTCACTAGACTAACTGAAACAGCACAAAACTACACTAGATTACCCGAAACGACACGAAACTACACTAGACGACATGAAACAGCACAAAACTACACTAGACTACCTGAAAAAACACTAAACTACACTAGACGACATGAAACAGCACAAAAATACACTAGACTACCTGAAATGACACAAAGCTACACTAGACTTTCTGAAATGACAGAAAACTATACAAGACAACCCGAAACGGCACAAAACTACACTAGACTAACTGAAACAGCACAGAACTACACTAGACTACTTGAAATGACACAAAACTACTCTAGACTACCTGAAATGACACAAAACTACACTAGACAACATGAAACAACACAAAACTGCACAGGACTACTTGAAACAGCACAAAACTACACTAGACAACATGAAGCAACACAAAACTGCACAGGACTACTAGAAACAGCACAAAACTACACTAGACTACCTGAAACAACACAAAACTACACAAGACTACATGAAACTACACAAAACTACACTGGACTACCTGAAATGGCACAAAACTACACTAGACAACGTGAAATGACACAAAATTCACTATTCTGCCGGAAACAACACAAAACTACTCTAGACTACACGAAGCAACACAAAGCTACAGAAGACTACCTGAAAAGACACAAAACTACACTAGACTACATGAAACAACACAAAACTACACTACACTACCTGAAATGACACAAAACTACACTAGACTACCTGAAGCAACACAAAACTACACTAGACTACCTGAAACGACCCAAAACTACAGAAGACTATCTGAAACAACACAAAACTACAGAAGACTACCTGAAATAACACAAAACTACACTAGACTACTTGAAATGACACAACTCTACACTAGACTACTTGAAATGACACAAAACTACCCTAGACTACCTTAAAGAACACAGAACTAAACTAGACTACTTGAAACAGCTCAAAACTACACGAGACTATCTGAAATAACACAAAACTACACTAGACTACTTGAAATGACACAAAACTGCACTAGACTGCCCGAAATGACATATAACTAGACTACATGAAACAACACAAAACTACACTAGACTACATGAAACAACACAAAACTACACTAGACTACCTGAAATGACACAAAGCTACACTAGACTACATGAAACAACACAAAAATACACTAGACTACCTGAAATGACACAAAGCTACACTAGACTTTCTGAAATGACACAAAACTACACAAGACAACCCGAAACGGCACAAAACTACACTAGACTAACTGAAACAGCACAGAACTACACTAGACTATCTGAAACAACACAAAACTACACTAGACTACCCGAAACGACACAAAACTACACTAGACTAACTGAAACAGCACAAAACTACACTAGATTACCCGAAACGACACGAAACTACACTAGACGACATGAAACAGCACAAAACTACACTAGACTACCTGAAAAAACACAAAACTACACTAGACTACATGAAACAACACAAAGCTACACTAGACTACATGAAACAACACAAAAATACACTAGACTACCTGAAATGACACAAAGCTACACTAGACTTTCTGAAATGACACAAAACTACACAAGACAACCCGAAACGGCACAAAACTACACTAGACTAACTGAAACAGCACAGAACTACACTAGACTATCTGAAACAACACAAAACTACACTAGACTACCCGAAACGACACAAAACTACACTAGACTAACTGAAACAGCACAAAACTACACTAGATTACCCGAAACGACACGAAACTACACTAGACGACATGAAACAGCACAAAACTACACTAGACTACCTGAAAAAACACAAAACTACACTAGACTACATGAAACAACACAAAACTACACTAGACTACCTGAAATGACACAAAGCTACACTAGACTACATGAAACAACACAAAAATACACTAGACTACCTGAAATGACACAAAGCTACACTAGACTTTCTGAAATGACACAAAACTACACAAGACAACCCGAAACGGCACAAAACTACACTAGACTAACTGAAACAGCACAGAACTACACTAGACTACCTGAAACAACACAGAACTACACTAGACTATCTGAAACAACACAAAACTACACGAGACTACCCGAAACGACACAAAACTACACTAGACTAACTGAAACAGCACAAAACTACACTAGATTACCCGAAACGACACGAAACTACACTAGACGACATGAAACAGCACAAAACTACACTAGACTACCTGAAAAAACACAAAACTACACTAGACGACATGAAACAGCACAAAAATACACTAGACTACCTGAAATGACACAAAGCTACACTAGACTACATGAAACAACACAAAAATACACTACACTACCTGAAATGACACAAAGCTACACTAGACTTTCTGAAATGACAGAAAACTATACAAGACAACCCGAAACGGCACAAAACTACACAAGACTAACTGAAACAGCACAGAACTACACTAGACTACTTGAAATGACACAAAACTACACTAGACTACCTGAAATGACACAAAACTACACTAGACAACATCAAACAACACAAAACTGCACAGGACTACTTGAAACAGCACAAAACTACACTAGACAACATGAAGCAACACAAAACTGCACAGGACTACTTGAAACAGCACAAAACTACACTAGACTACCTGAAACAACACAAAACTACACAAGACTACATGAAACTACACAAAACTACACTGGACTACCTGAAATGGCACAAAACTACACTAGACAACGTGAAATGACACAAAATTCACTATTCTGCCGGAAACAACACAAAACTACTCTAGACTACACGAAGCAACACAAAGCTACAGAAGACTACCTGAAAAGACACAAAACTACACTAGACTACATGAAACAACACAAAACTACACTACACTACCTGAAATGACACAAAACTACACTAGACTACCTGAAGCAACACAAAACTACACTAGACTACCTGAAACGACCCAAAACTACAGAAGACTATCTGAAACAACACAAAACTACAGAAGACTACCTGAAATAACACAAAACTACACTAGACTACTTGAAATGACACAACTCTACACTAGACTACTTGAAATGACACAAAACTACCCTAGACTACCTTAAAGAACACAGAACTAAACTAGACTACTTGAAACAGCTCAAAACTACACGAGAATATCTGAAATAACACAAAACTACACTAGACTACTTGAAATGACACAAAACTGCACTAGACTGCCCGAAATGACATATAACTAGACTACATGAAACAACACAAAACTACACTAGACTACTTGAAACAACACAAATCTACACTAGACTACATGAAACAACACAAAACTACACTAGACTACCTGAAATGACACAAAGCTACACTAGACTACATGAAACAACACAAAAATACACTAGACTACCTGAAATGACACAAAGCTACACTAGACTTTCTGAAATGACACAAAACTACCCTAGACTACCTGAAAGAACACAGAACTAAACTAGACTACTTGAAACAGCTCAAAACTACACGAGACTATCTGAAATAACACAAAACTACACTAGACTTCCTGAAAAGACACAAAACTACACTAGACTACATGAAACAATACAAAACTACACTAGACTACCTGAAACAACAGAAAACTGTACTGGACTACATGAAACAACACAAAACTACACTAGACTACCTAAAATGACACAAAACTACACTAGACTACCTGAAGCAACACAGAACTTCAGAAGACTACCTGAAACAACACAAAACTGCACTAGACTGCCCGAAATGACACAAAACTAGACTACATGAAACAACACAAAACTACACTAGACTACTTGAAACAACACAAAACTACACTAGACTACATGAAACAACACAAAACTACACTAGACTACCTGAAATGACACAAAGCTACACTAGACTACATGAAACAACACAAAAATACACTAGACTACCTGAAATGACACAAAGCTTCACTGGACTTTCTGAAACGGCACAAAACTACACTAGAATAACTGAAACAGCACAGAACTACACTAGACTACTTGAAATGACACAAAACTGCACTAGACTGCCCGAAATGACACAAAACTAGACTACATGAAACAACACAAAACTACACTAGACTACTTGAAACAACACAAAACTACACTAGACTACCTGAAATGACACAAAACTACACTAGATTACCCGAAACGACACGAAACTACACTAAACGACATGAAACAGCACAAAACTACACTAGACTACCTGAAACAACACAAAACTACACTAGACGACATGAAACAGCACAAAACTACACTAGACTACCTGAAACAACACAGAACTACACTAAACTATCTGAAACAACACAAAACTACACTAGACTACCCAAAACGACACAAAACTACACTAGACTAACTGAAACAGCACAGAACCACACTAGACTACTTGAAATGACACAAAACTGCACTAGACTGCCCGAAATGACACAAAACTAGACTACATGAAACAACACAAAACTACACTAGACTACTTGAAACAACACAAAACTACACTAGACTACATGAAACAACACAAAACTACACTAGACTACTTGAAACAACACAAAACTACACTAGACTACATGAAACAACACAAAACTACACTAGACTACCCGAAACAACACAAAACTACACTAGACTATCTGAAACAACACAAAACTACACTAGACTTCCCAAAACAACACAGAACTACACTAGACTATCTGAAACAACACAAAACTACACTAGACTACCCGAAACGACACAAAACTTCACTAGACTAACTGAAACAGCACAAAACTACACTAGATTACCCGAAACGACACGAAACTACACTAGACGACATGAAACAGCACAAAACTACACTAGACTACCTGAAAAAACACTAAACTACACTAGACGACATGAAACAGCACAAAAATACACTAGACTACCTGAAATGACACAAAGCTACACTAGACTTTCTGAAATGACAGAAAACTATACAAGACAACCCGAAACGGCACAAAACTACACTAGACTAACTGAAACAGCACAGAACTACACTAGACTACTTGAAATGACACAAAACTACTCTAGACTACCTGAAATGACACAAAACTACACTAGACAACATGAAACAACACAAAACTGCACAGGACTACTTGAAACAGCACAAAACTACACTAGACAACATGAAGCAACACAAAACTGCACAGGACTACTAGAAACAGCACAAAACTACACTAGACTACCTGAAACAACACAAAACTACACAAGACTACATGAAACTACACAAAACTACACTGGACTACCTGAAATGGCACAAAACTACACTAGACAACGTGAAATGACACAAAATTCACTATTCTGCCGGAAACAACACAAAACTACTCTAGACTACACGAAGCAACACAAAGCTACAGAAGACTACCTGAAAAGACACAAAACTACACTAGACTACATGAAACAACACAAAACTACACTACACTACCTGAAATGACACAAAACTACACTAGACTACCTGAAGCAACACAAAACTACACTAGACTACCTGAAACGACCCAAAACTACAGAAGACTATCTGAAACAACACAAAACTACAGAAGACTACCTGAAATAACACAAAACTACACTAGACTACTTGAAATGACACAACTCTACACTAGACTACTTGAAATGACACAAAACTACCCTAGACTACCTTAAAGAACACAGAACTAAACTAGACTACTTGAAACAGCTCAAAACTACACGAGACTATCTGAAATAACACAAAACTACACTAGACTACCTGAAATGACACAAAACTGCACTAGACTGCCCGAAATGACATATAACTAGACTACATGAAACAACACAAAACTACACTAGACTACATGAAACAACACAAAACTACACTAGACTACCTGAAATGACACAAAGCTACACTAGACTACATGAAACAACACAAAAATACACTAGACTACCTGAAATGACACAAAGCTACACTAGACTTTCTGAAATGACACAAAACTACACAAGACAACCCGAAACGGCACAAAACTACACTAGACTAACTGAAACAGCACAGAACTACACTAGACTATCTGAAACAACACAAAACTACACTAGACTACCCGAAACGACACAAAACTACACTAGACTAACTGAAACAGCACAAAACTACACTAGATTACCCGAAACGACACGAAACTACACTAGACGACATGAAACAGCACAAAACTACACTAGACTACCTGAAAAAACACAAAACTACACTAGACTACATGAAACAACACAAAGCTACACTAGACTACATGAAACAACACAAAAATACACTAGACTACCTGAAATGACACAAAGCTACACTAGACTTTCTGAAATGACACAAAACTACACAAGACAACCCGAAACGGCACAAAACTACACTAGACTAACTGAAACAGCACAGAACTACACTAGACTATCTGAAACAACACAAAACTACACTAGACTACCCGAAACGACACAAAACTACACTAGACTAACTGAAACAGCACAAAACTACACTAGATTACCCGAAACGACACGAAACTACACTAGACGACATGAAACAGCACAAAACTACACTAGACTACCTGAAAAAACACAAAACTACACTAGACTACATGAAACAACACAAAACTACACTAGACTACCTGAAATGACACAAAGCTACACTAGACTACATGAAACAACACAAAAATACACTAGACTACCTGAAATGACACAAAGCTACACTAGACTTTCTGAAATGACACAAAACTACACAAGACAACCCGAAACGGCACAAAACTACACTAGACTAACTGAAACAGCACAGAACTACACTAGACTACCTGAAACAACACAGAACTACACTAGACTATCTGAAACAACACAAAACTACACTAGACTACCCGAAACGACACAAAACTACACTAGACTAACTGAAACAGCACAAAACTACACTAGATTACCCGAAACGACACGAAACTACACTAGACGACATGAAACAGCACAAAACTACACTAGACTACCTGAAAAAACACAAAACTACACTAGACGACATGAAACAGCACAAAAATACACTAGACTACCTGAAATGACACAAAGCTACACTAGACTACATGAAACAACACAAAAATACACTACACTACCTGAAATGACACAAAGCTACACTAGACTTTCTGAAATGACAGAAAACTATACAAGACAACCCGAAACGGCACAAAACTACACAAGACTAACTGAAACAGCACAGAACTACACTAGACTACTTGAAATGACACAAAACTACACTAGACTACCTGAAATGACATAAAACTACACTAGACAACATCAAACAACACAAAACTGCACAGGACTACTTGAAACAGCACAAAACTACACTAGACAACATGAAGCAACACAAAACTGCACAGGACTACTTGAAACAGCACAAAACTACACTAGACTACCTGAAACAACACAAAACTACACAAGACTACATGAAACTACACAAAACTACACTGGACTACCTGAAATGGCACAAAACTACACTAGACTACGTGAAATGACACAAAATTCACTATTCTGCCGGAAACAACACAAAACTACTCTAGACTACACGAAGCAACACAAAGCTACAGAAGACTACCTGAAAAGACACAAAACTACACTAGACTACATGAAACAACACAAAACTACACTACACTACCTGAAACGACCCAAAACTACAGAAGACTATCTGAAACAACACAAAACTACAGAAGACTACCTGAAATAACACAAAACTACACTAGACTACTTGAAATGACACAACTCTACACTAGACTACTTGAAATGACACAAAACTACCCTAGACTACCTTAAAGAACACAGAACTAAACTAGACTACTTGAAACAGCTCAAAACTACACGAGACTATCTGAAATAACACAAAACTACACTAGACTACTTGAAATGACACAAAACTGCACTAGACTGCCCGAAATGACATATAACTAGACTACATGAAACAACACAAAACTACACTAGACTACTTGAAACAACACAAATCTACACTAGACTACATGAAACAACACAAAACTACACTAGACTACCTGAAATGACACAAAGCTACACTAGACTACATGAAACAACACAAAAATACACTAGACTACCTGAAATGACACAAAGCTACACTAGACTTTCTGAAATGACACAAAACTACACAAGACAACCCGAAACGGCACAAAACTACACTAGACTAACTGAAACAGCACAGAACCACACTAGACTACTTGAAATGACACAAAACTGCACTAGACTGCCCGAAATGACACAAAACTAGACTACATGAAACAACACAAAACTACACTAGACTACTTGAAACAACACAAAACTACACTAGACTACATGAAACAACACAAAACTACACTAGACTACT
Source organism: Hypanus sabinus (assembly GCF_030144855.1). Classification (NCBI taxonomy): domain Eukaryota; kingdom Metazoa; phylum Chordata; class Chondrichthyes; order Myliobatiformes; family Dasyatidae; genus Hypanus; species Hypanus sabinus. Next base: position 211,736 of record NW_026781407.1, read on the forward strand.
TGAAACAACACAAAACTACACTAGACTACATGAAACAACACAAAACTACACTAGACTACCTGAAACAACACAAAACTACACTAGACTATCTGAAACAACACAAAACTACACTAGACTACCCAAAACGACACAAAACTACACTAGACTAACTGAAACAACACAAAACTACACTAGACTACCTGAAACAACACAGAACTACACTAGACTATCTGAAACAACACAAAACTACACTAGACTACCCGAAACGACACAAAACTTCACTAGACTAACTGAAACAGCACAAAACTACACTAGATTACCCGAAACGACACGAAACTACACTAGACGACATGAAACAGCACAAAACTACACTAGACTACCTGAAAAAACACTAAACTACACTAGACGACATGAAACAGCACAAAAATACACTAGACTACCTGAAATGACACAAAGCTACACTAGACTACATGAAACAACACAAAAATACACTACACTACCTGAAATGACACAAAGCTACACTAGACTTTCTGAAATGACAGAAAACTATACAAGACAACCCGAAACGGCACAAAACTACACTAGACTAACTGAAACAGCACAGAACTACACTAGACTACTTGAAATGACACAAAACTACTCTAGACTACCTGAAATGACACAAAACTACACTAGACAACATGAAACAACACAAAACTGCACAGGACTACTTGAAACAGCACAAAACTACACTAGACAACATGAAGCAACACAAAACTGTACAGGACTACTAGAAACAGCACAAAACTACACTAGACTACCTGAAACAACACAAAACTACACAAGACTACATGAAACTACACAAAACTACACTGGACTACCTGAAATGGCACAAAACTACACTAGACAACGTGAAATGACACAAAATTCACTATTCTGCCGGAAACAACACAAAACTACTCTAGACTACACGAAGCAACACAAAGCTACAGAAGACTACCTGAAAAGACACAAAACTACACTAGACTACATGAAACAACACAAAACTACACTACACTACCTGAAATGACACAAAACTACACTAGACTACCTGAAGCAACACAAAACTACACTAGACTACCTGAAACGACCCAAAACTACAGAAGACTATCTGAAACAACACAAAACTACAGAAGACTACCTGAAATAACACAAAACTACACTAGACTACTTGAAATGACACAACTCTACACTAGACTACTTGAAATGACACAAAACTACCCTAGACTACCTTAAAGAACACAGAACTAAACTAGACTACTTGAAACAGCTCAAAACTACACGAGACTATCTGAAATAACACAAAACTACACTAGACTACTTGAAATGACACAAAACTGCACTAGACTGCCCGAAATGACATATAACTAGACTACATGAAACAACACAAAACTACACTAGACTACTTGAAACAACACAAATCTACACTAGACTACATGAAACAACACAAAACTACACTAGACTACCTGAAATGACACAAAGCTACACTAGACTACATGAAACAACACAAAAATACACTAGACTACCTGAAATGACACAAAGCTACACTAGACTTTCTGAAATGACACAAAACTACACAAGACAACCCGAAACGGCACAAAACTACACTAGACTAACTGAAACAGCACAGAACCACACTAGACTACTTGAAATGACACAAAACTGCACTAGACTGCCCGAAATGACACAAAACTAGACTACATGAAACAACACAAAACTACACTAGACTACTTGAAACAACACAAAACTACACTAGACTACATGAAACAACACAAAACTACACTAGACTACTTGAAACAACACAAAACTACACTAGACTACATGAAACAACACAAAACTACACTAGACTACCTGAAACAACACAAAACTACACTAGACTATCTGAAACAACACAAAACTACACTAGACTACCCAAAACGACACAAAACTACACTAGACTAACTGAAACAACACAAAACTACACTAGACTACCTGAAACAACACAGAACTACACTAGACTATCTGAAACAACACAAAACTACACTAGACTACCCGAAACGACACAAAACTTCACTAGACTAACTGAAACAGCACAAAACTACACTAGATTACCCGAAACGACACGAAACTACACTAGACGACATGAAACAGCACAAAACTACACTAGACTACCTGAAAAAACACTAAACTACACTAGACGACATGAAACAGCACAAAAATACACTAGACTACCTGAAATGACACAAAGCTACACTAGACTACATGAAACAACACAAAAATACACTACACTACCTGAAATGACACAAAGCTACACTAGACTTTCTGAAATGACAGAAAACTATACAAGACAACCCGAAACGGCACAAAACTACACTAGACTAACTGAAACAGCACAGAACTACACTAGACTACTTGAAATGACACAAAACTACTCTAGACTACCTCAAATGACACAAAACTACACTAGACAACATGAAACAACACAAAACTGCACAGGACTACTTGAAACAGCACAAAACTACACTAGACAACATGAAGCAACACAAAACTGCACAGGACTACTAGAAACAGCACAAAACTACACTAGACTACCTGAAACAACACAAAACTACACAAGACTACATGAAACTACACAAAACTACACTGGACTACCTGAAATGGCACAAAACTACACTAGACAACGTGAAATGACACAAAATTCACTATTCTGCCGGAAACAACACAAAACTACTCTAGACTACACGAAGCAACACAAAGCTACAGAAGACTACCTGAAAAGACACAAAACTACACTAGACTACATGAAACAACACAAAACTACACTACACTACCTGAAATGACACAAAACTACACTAGACTACCTGAAGCAACACAAAACTACACTAGACTACCTGAAACGACCCAAAACTACAGAAGACTATCTGAAACAACACAAAACTACAGAAGACTACCTGAAATAACACAAAACTACACTAGACTACTTGAAATGACACAACTCTACACTAGACTACTTGAAATGACACAAAACTACCCTAGACTAGCTTAAAGAACACAGAACTAAACTAGACTACTTGAAACAGCTCAAAACTACACGAGAATATCTGAAATAACACAAAACTACACTAGACTACTTGAAATGACACAAAACTGCACTAGACTGCCCGAAATGACATATAACTAGACTACATGAAACAACACAAAACTACACTAGACTACTTGAAACAACACAAATCTACACTAGACTACATGAAACAACACAAAACTACACTAGACTACCTGAAATGACACAAAGCTACACTAGACTACATGAAACAACACAAAAATACACTAGACTACCTGAAATGACACAAAGCTACACTAGACTTTCTGAAATGACACAAAACTACACAAGACAACCCGAAACGGCACAAAACTACACTAGACTAACTGAAACAGCACAGAACCACACTAGACTACTTGAAATGACACAAAACTGCACTAGACTGCCCGAAATGACACAAAACTAGACTACATGAAACAACACAAAACTACACTGGACTACTTGAAACAACACAAAACTACACTAGACTACATGAAATGACACAAAACTACTCTAGACTACCTGAAATGACACAAAACTACACTAGACAACATGAAACAACACAAAACTGCACAGGACTACTTGAAACAGCACAAAACTACACTAGACAACATGAAGCAACACAAAACTGCACAGGACTACTAGAAACAGCACAAAACTACACTAGACTACCTGAAACAACACAAAACTACACAAGACTACATGAAACTACACAAAACTACACTGGACTACCTGAAATGGCACAAAACTACACTAGACAACGTGAAATGACACAAAATTCACTATTCTGCCGGAAACAACACAAAACTACTCTAGACTACACGAAGCAACACAAAGCTACAGAAGACTACCTGAAAAGACACAAAACTACACTAGACTACATGAAACAACACAAAACTACACTACACTACCTGAAATGACACAAAACTACACTAGACTACCTGAAGCAACACAAAACTACACTAGACTACCTGAAACGACCCAAAACTACAGAAGACTATCTGAAACAACACAAAACTACAGAAGACTACCTGAAATAACACAAAACTACACTAGACTACTTGAAATGACACAGAACTAAACTAGACTACTTGAAACAGCTCAAAACTACACGAGACTATCTGAAATAACACAAAACTACACTAGACTACTTGAAATGACACAAAACTGCACTAGACTGCCCGAAATGACATATAACTAGACTACATGAAACAACACAAAACTACACTAGACTACTTGAAACAACACAAATCTACACTAGACTACATGAAACAACACAAAACTACACTAGACTACCTGAAATGACACAAAGCTACACTAGACTACATGAAACAACACAAAAATACACTAGACTACCTGAAATGACACAAAGCTACACTAGACTTTCTGAAATGACACAAAACTACACAAGACAACCCGAAACGGCACAAAACTACACTAGACTAACTGAAACAGCACAGAACTACACTAGACTATCTGAAACAACACAAAACTACACTAGACTACCCGAAACGACACAAAACTACACTAGACTAACTGAAACAGCACAAAACTACACTAGATTACCCGAAACGACACGAAACTACACTAGACGACATGAAACAGCACAAAACTACACTAGACTACCAGAAAAAACACAAAACTACACTAGACTACATGAAACAACACAAAGCTACACTAGACTACATGAAACAACACAAAAATACACTAGACTACCTGAAATGACACAAAGCTACACTAGACTTTCTGAAATGACACAAAACTACACAAGACAACCCGAAACGGCACAAAACTACACTAGACTAACTGAAACAGCACAGAACTACACTAGACTATCTGAAACAACACAAAACTACACTAGACTACCCGAAACGACACAAAACTACACTAGACTAACTGAAACAGCACAAAACTACACTAGATTACCCGAAACGACACGAAACTACACTAGACGACATGAAACAGCACAAAACTACACTAGACTACCTGAAAAAACACAAAACTACACAAGACAACCCGAAACGGCACAAAACTACACAAGACTAACTGAAACAGCACAGAACTACACTAGACTACTTGAAATGACACAAAACTACACTAGACTACCTGAAATGACACAAAACTACACTAGACAACATCAAACAACACAAAACTGCACAGGACTACTTGAAACAGCACAAAACTACACTAGACAACATGAAGCAACACAAAACTGCACAGGACTACTTGAAACAGCACAAAACTACACTAGACTACCTGAAACAACACAAAACTACACAAGACTACATGAAACTACACAAAACTACACTGGACTACCTGAAATGGCACAAAACTACACTAGACTACGTGAAATGACACAAAATTCACTATTCTGCCGGAAACAACACAAAACTACTCTAGACTACACGAAGCAACACAAAGCTACAGAAGACTACCTGAAAAGACACAAAACTACACTAGACTACATGAAACAACACAAAACTACACTACACTACCTGAAACGACCCAAAACTACAGAAGACTATCTGAAACAACACAAAACTACAGAAGACTACCTGAAATAACACAAAACTACACTAGACTACTTGAAATGACACAACTCTACACTAGACTACTTGAAATGACACAAAACTACCCTAGACTACCTTAAAGAACACAGAACTAAACTAGACTACTTGAAACAGCTCAAAACTACACGAGACTATCTGAAATAACACAAAACTACACTAGACTACTTGAAATGACACAAAACTGCACTAGACTGCCCGAAATGACATATAACTAGACTACATGAAACAACACAAAACTACACTAGACTACTTGAAACAACACAAATCTACACTAGACTACATGAAACAACACAAAACTACACTAGACTACCTGAAATGACACAAAGCTACACTAGACTACATGAAACAACACAAAAATACACTAGACTACCTGAAATGACACAAAGCTACACTAGACTTTCTGAAATGACACAAAACTACACAAGACAACCCGAAACGGCACAAAACTACACTAGACTAACTGAAACAGCACAGAACCACACTAGACTACTTGAAATGACACAAAACTGCACTAGACTGCCCGAAATGACACAAAACTAGACTACATGAAACAACACAAAACTACACTAGACTACTTGAAACAACACAAAACTACACTAGACTACATGAAACAACACAAAACTACACTAGACTACTTGAAACAACACAAAACTACACTAGACTACATGAAACAACACAAAACTACACTAGACTACCTGAAACAACACAAAACTACACTAGACTATCTGAAACAACACAAAACTACACTAGACTACCCAAAACGACACAAAACTACACTAGACTAACTGAAACAACACAAAACTACACTAGACTACCTGAAACAACACAGAACTACACTAGACTATCTGAAATGACACAAAACTGCACTAGACTGCCCGAAATGACATATAACTAGACTACATGAAACAACACAAAACTACACTAGACTACTTGAAACAACACAAATCTACACTAGACTACATGAAACAACACAAAACTACACTAGACTACCTGAAATGACACAAAGCTACACTAGACTACTTGAAACAGCACAAAACTACACTAGACAACATGAAGCAACACAAAACTGCACAGGACTACTAGAAACAGCACAAAACTACACTAGACTACCTGAAACAACACAAAACTACACAAGACTACATGAAACTACACAAAACTACACTGGACTACCTGAAATGGCACAAAACTACACTAGACAACGTGAAATGACACAAAATTCACTATTCTGCCGGAAACAACACAAAACTACTCTAGACTACACGAAGCAACACAAAGCTACAGAAGACTACCTGAAAAGACACAAAACTACACTAGACTACATGAAACAACACAAAACTACACTACACTACCTGAAATGACACAAAACTACACTAGACTACCTGAAGCAACACAAAACTACACTAGACTACCTGAAACGACCCAAAACTACAGAAGACTATCTGAAACAACACAAAACTACAGAAGACTACCTGAAATAACACAAAACTACACTAGACTACTTGAAATGACACAACTCTACACTAGACTACTTGAAATGACACAAAACTACCCTAGACTACCTTAAAGAACACAGAACTAAACTAGACTACTTGAAACAGCTCAAAACTACACGAGAATATCTGAAATAACACAAAACTACACTAGACTACTTGAAATGACACAAAACTGCACTAGACTGCCCGAAATGACATATAACTAGACTACATGAAACAACACAAAACTACACTAGACTACTTGAAACAACACAAATCTACACTAGACTACATGAAACAACACAAAACTACACTAGACTACCTGAAATGACACAAAGCTACACTAGACTACATGAAACAACACAAAAATACACTAGACTACCTGAAATGACACAAAGCTACACTAGACTTTCTGAAATGACACAAAACTACACAAGACAACCCGAAACGGCACAAAACTACACTAGACTAACTGAAACAGCACAGAACCACACTAGACTACTTGAAATGACACAAAACTGCACTAGACTGCCCGAAATGACACAAAACTAGACTACATGAAACAACACAAAACTACACTAGACTACTTGAAACAACACAAAACTACACTAGACTACATGAAATGACACAAAACTACTCTAGACTACCTGAAATGACACAAAACTACACTAGACAACATGAAACAACACAAAACTGCACAGGACTACTTGAAACAGCACAAAACTACACTAGACAACATGAAGCAACACAAAACTGCACAGGACTACTAGAAACAGCACAAAACTACACTAGACTACCTGAAACAACACAAAACTACACAAGACTACATGAAACTACACAAAACTACACTGGACTACCTGAAATGGCACAAAACTACACTAGACTACGTGAAATGACACAAAATTCACTATTCTGCCGGAAACAACACAAAACTACTCTAGACTACACGAAGCAACACAAAGCTACAGAAGACTACCTGAAAAGACACAAAACTACACTAGACTACATGAAACAACACAAAACTACACTACACTACCTGAAACGACCCAAAACTACAGAAGACTATCTGAAACAACACAAAACTACAGAAGACTACCTGAAATAACACAAAACTACACTAGACTACTTGAAATGACACAACTCTACACTAGACTACTTGAAATGACACAAAACTACCCTAGACTACCTTAAAGAACACAGAACTAAACTAGACTACTTGAAACAGCTCAAAACTACACGAGACTATCTGAAATAACACAAAACTACACTAGACTACTTGAAATGACACAAAACTGCACTAGACTGCCCGAAATGACATATAACTAGACTACATGAAACAACACAAAACTACACTAGACTACTTGAAACAACACAAATCTACACTAGACTACATGAAACAACACAAAACTACACTAGACTACCTGAAATGACACAAAGCTACACTAGACTACATGAAACAACACAAAAATACACTAGACTACCTGAAATGACACAAAGCTACACTAGACTTTCTGAAATGACACAAAACTACACAAGACAACCCGAAACGGCACAAAACTACACTAGACTAACTGAAACAGCACAGAACCACACTAGACTACTTGAAATGACACAAAACTGCACTAGACTGCCCGAAATGACACAAAACTAGACTACATGAAACAACACAAAACTACACTAGACTACTTGAAACAACACAAAACTACACTAGACTACATGAAACAACACAAAACTACACTAGACTACTTGAAACAACACAAAACTACACTAGACTACATGAAACAACACAAAACTACACTAGACTACCTGAAACAACACAAAACTACACTAGACTATCTGAAACAACACAAAACTACACTAGACTACCCAAAACGACACAAAACTACACTAGACTAACTGAAACAACACAAAACTACACTAGACTACCTGAAACAACACAGAACTACACTAGACTATCTGAAACAACACAAAACTACACTAGACTACCCGAAACGACACAAAACTTCACTAGACTAACTGAAACAGCACAAAACTACACTAGATTACCCGAAACGACACGAAACTACACTAGACGACATGAAACAGCACAAAACTACACTAGACTACCTGAAAAAACACTAAACTACACTAGACGACATGAAACAGCACAAAAATACACTAGACTACCTGAAATGACACAAAGCTACACTAGACTACATGAAACAACACAAAAATACACTACACTACCTGAAATGACACAAAGCTACACTAGACTTTCTGAAATGACAGAAAACTATACAAGACAACCCGAAACGGCACAAAACTACACTAGACTAACTGAAACAGCACAGAACTACACTAGACTACTTGAAATGACACAAAACTACTCTAGACTACCTCAAATGACACAAAACTACACTAGACAACATGAAGCAACACAAAACTGCACAGGACTACTAGAAACAGCACAAAACTACACTAGACTACCTGAAACAACACAAAACTACACAAGACTACATGAAACTACACAAAACTACACTGGACTACCTGAAATGGCACAAAACTACACTAGACAACGTGAAATGACACAAAATTCACTATTCTGCCGGAAACAACACAAAACTACTCTAGACTACACGAAGCAACACAAAGCTACAGAAGACTACCTGAAAAGACACAAAACTACACTAGACTACATGAAACAACACAAAACTACACTACACTACCTGAAATGACACAAAACTACACTAGACTACCTGAAGCAACACAAAACTACACTAGACTACCTGAAACGACCCAAAACTACAGAAGACTATCTGAAACAACACAAAACTACAGAAGACTACCTGAAATAACACAAAACTACACTAGACTACTTGAAATGACAGAACTCTACACTAGACTACTTGAAATGACACAAAACTACCCTAGACTACCTTAAAGAACACAGAACTAAACTATACTACTTGAAACAGCTCAAAACTACACGAGACTATCTGAAATAACACAAAACTACACTAGACTTCCTGAAAAGACACAAAACTACACTAGACTACCTGAAATGACACAAAGCTACACTAGACTACATGAAACAACACAAAAATACACTAGACTACCTGAAATGACACAAAGCTACACTAGACTTTCTGAAATGACACAAAACTACACAAGACAACCCGAAACGGCACAAAACTACACTAGACTAACTGAAACAGCACAGAACCACACTAGACTACTTGAAATGACACAAAACTGCACTAGACTGCCCGAAATGACACAAAACTAGACTACATGAAACAACACAAAACTACACTAGACTACTTGAAACAACACAAAACTACACTAGACTACATGAAACAACACAAAACTACACTAGACTACTTGAAACAACACAAAACTACACTAGACTACATGAAACAACACAAAACTACACTAGACTACCTGAAACAACACAAAACTACACTAGACTATCTGAAACAACACAAAACTACACTAGACTACCCAAAACGACACAAAACTACACTAGACTAACTGAAACAACACAAAACTACACTAGACTACCTGAAACAACACAGAACTACACTAGACTATCTGAAACAACACAAAACTACACTAGACTACCCGAAACGACACAAAACTACACTAGACTAACTGAAACAGCACAAAACTACACTAGATTACCCGAAACGACACGAAACTACACTAGACGACATGAAACAGCACAAAACTACACTAGACTACCTGAAAAAACACTAAACTACACTAGACGACATGAAACAGCACAAAAATACACTAGACTACCTGAAATGACACAAAGCTACACTAGACTACATGAAACAACACAAAAATACACTACACTACCTGAAATGACACAAAGCTACACTAGACTTTCTGAAATGACAGAAAACTATACAAGACAACCCGAAACGGCACAAAACTACACTAGACTAACTGAAACAGCACAGAACTACACTAGACTACTTGAAATGACACAAAACTACTCTAGACTACCTCAAATGACACAAAACTACACTAGACAACATGAAACAACACAAAACTGCACAGGACTACTTGAAACAGCACAAAACTACACTAGACAACATGAAGCAACACAAAACTGCACAGGACTACTAGAAACAGCACAAAACTACACTAGACTACCTGAAACAACACAAAACTACACAAGACTACATGAAACTACACAAAACTACACTGGACTACCTGAAATGGCACAAAACTACACTAGACAACGTGAAATGACACAAAATTCACTATTCTGCCGGAAACAACACAAAACTACTCTAGACTACACGAAGCAACACAAAGCTACAGAAGACTACCTGAAAAGACACAAAACTACACTAGACTACATGAAACAACACAAAACTACACTACACTACCTGAAATGACACAAAACTACACTAGACTACCTGAAGCAACACAAAACTACACTAGACTACCTGAAACGACCCAAAACTACAGAAGACTATCTGAAACAACACAAAACTACAGAAGACTACCTGAAATAACACAAAACTACACTAGACTACTTGAAATGACACAACTCTACACTAGACTACTTGAAATGACACAAAACTACCCTAGACTACCTTAAAGAACACAGAACTAAACTAGACTACTTGAAACAGCTCAAAACTACACGAGACTATCTGAAATAACACAAAACTACACTAGACTACTTGAAATGACACAAAACTGCACTGGACTGCCCGAAATGACATATAACTAGACTACATGAAACAACACAAAACTACACTAGACTACTTGAAACAACACAAATCTACACTAGACTACATGAAACAACACAAAACTACACTAGACTACCTGAAATGACACAAAGCTACACTAGACTACATGAAACAACACAAAAATACACTAGACTACCTGAAATGACACAAAGCTACACTAGACTTTCTGAAATGACACAAAACTACACAAGACAACCCGAAGCGGCACAAAACTACACTAGACTAACTGAAACAGCACAGAACCACACTAGACTACTTGAAATGACACAAAACTGCACTAGACTCTCCGAAATGACACAAAACTAGACTACATGAAACAGCACAAAACTACACTAGACTACTTGAAACAACACAAAACTACACTAGACTACATGAAACAACACAAAACTACACTAGACTACTTGAAACAACACAAAACTACACTAGACTATCTGAAACAACACAAAACTACACTAGACTACCCAAAACGACACAAAACTACACTAGACTAACTGAAACAACACAAAACTACACTAGACTACCTGAAACAACACAGAACTACACTAGACTATCTGAAACAACACAAAACTACACTAGACTACCCGAAACGACACAAAACTACACTAGACTAACTGAAACAGCACAAAACTACACTAGATTACCCGAAACGACACGAAACTACACTAGACGACATGAAACAGCACAAAACTACACTAGACTACCTGAAAAAACACTAAACTACACTAGACGACATGAAACAGCACAAAAATACACTAGACTACCTGAAATGACACAAAGCTAGACTAGACTTTCTGAAATGACAGAAAACTATACAAGACAACCCGAAACGGCACAAAACTACACTAGACTAACTGAAACAGCACAAAACTACACTAGACAACATGAAGCAACACAAAACTGCACAGGGCTACTTGAAACAGCACAAAACTACACTAGACTACCTAAAATGACACAAAACTACACTAGACTACCTGAAGCAACACAGAACTTCAGAAGACTACCTGAAACAACACAAAACTGCACTAGACTGCCCGAAATGACACAAAACTAGACTACATGAAACAACACAAAACTACACTAGACTACTTGAAACAACACAAAACTACACTAGACTACATGAAACAACACAAAACTACACTAGACTACCTGAAATGACACAAAGCTACACTAGACTACATGAAACAACACAAAAATACACTAGACTACCTGAAATGACACAAAGCTTCACTGGACTTTCTGAAACGGCACAAAACTACACTAGAATAACTGAAACAGCACAGAACTACACTAGACTACTTGAAATGACACAAAACTGCACTAGACTGCCCGAAATGACACAAAACTAGACTACATGAAACAACACAAAACTACACTAGACTACTTGAAACAACACAAAACTACACTAGACTACCTGAAATGACACAAAACTACACTAGATTACCCGAAACGACACGAAACTACACTAAACGACATGAAACAGCACAAAACTACACTAGACTACCTGAAACAACACAAAACTACACTAGACGACATGAAACAGCACAAAACTACACTAGACTACCTGAAACAACACAGAACCACACTAGACTACTTGAAATGACACAAAACTGCACTAGACTGCCCGAAATGACACAAAACTAGACTACATGAAACAACACAAAACTACACTAGACTACTTGAAACAACACAAAACTACACTAGACTACATGAAACAACACAAAACTACACTAGACTACTTGAAACAACACAAAACTACACTAGACTACATGAAACAACACAAAACTACACTAGACTACCTGAAACAACACAAAACTACACTAGACTAACTGAAACAGCACAAAACTACACTAGACTACCCAAAACGACACAAAACTACACTAGACTAACTGAAACAACACAAAACTACACTAGACTACCTGAAACAACACAAAACTACACTAGACTAACTGAAACAGCACAAAACTACACTAGACTACCCAAAACGACACAAAACTACACTAGACTAACTGAAACAACACAAAACTACACTAGACTACCTGAAACAACACAAAACTACACTAGACTACATGAAACAACACAAAACTACACTAGACTACCCGAAACGACACAAAACTACACTAGACTAACTGAAACAGCACAAAACTACACTAGAATACCCGAAACGACACGAAACTACACTAGACGACATGAAACAGCACAAAACTACACTAGACTACCTGAAAAAACACTAAACTACACTAGACGACATGAAACAGCACAAAAATACACTAGACTACCTGAAATGACACAAAGCTACACTAGACTTTCTGAAATGACAGAAAACTATACAAGACAACCCGAAACGGCACAAAACTACACTAGACTAACTGAAACAGCACAGAACTACACTAGACTACTTGAAATGACACAAAACTACACTAGACTACCTGAAATGACACAAAACTACACTAGACAACATGAAACAACACAAAACTGCACAGGACTACTTGAAACAGCACAAAACTACACTAGACAACATGAAGCAACACAAAACTGCACAGGACTACTTGAAACAGCACAAAACTACACTAGACTACTTGAAATGACACAAAACTGCACTAGACTGCCCGAAATGACACAAAACTAGACTACATGAAACAACACAAAACTACGCTAGACTACTTGAAACAACACAAAACTACACTAGACTACCTGAAACAACACAAAACTGCACAGGACTACTTGAAACAGCACAAAACTACACTAGACTACCTGAAACAACACAAAACTACACAAGACTACATGAAACTACACAAAACTACACTGGACTACCTGAAATGGCACAAAACTACACTAGACTACGTGAAATGACACAAAATTCACTATTCTGCCGGAAACAACACAAAACTACTCTAGACTACACGAAGCAACACAAAGCTACAGAAGACTACCTGAAAAGACACAAAACTACACTAGACTACATGAAACAACACAAAACTACACTACACTACCTGAAATGACACAAAACTACACTAGACTACCTGAAGCAACACAAAACTACACTAGACTACCTGAAACGATCCAAAACTACAGAAGACTATCTGAAACAACACAAAACTACAGAAGACTACCTGAAATAACACAAAACTACACTAGACTACTTGAAATGACACAACTCTACACTAGACTACTTGAAATGATACAAAACTACCCTAGACTACCTGAAAGAACACAGAACTAAACTAGACTACTTGAAACAGCTCAAAACTACACGAGACTATCTGAAATAACACAAAACTACACTAGACTTCCTGAAAAGACACAAAACTAGACTACATGAAACAACACAAAACTACACTAGACTACTTGAAACAACACAAAACTACACTAGACTACATGAAACAACACAAAACTACACTAGACTACCTGAAATGACACAAAGCTACACTAGACTACATGAAACAACACAAAAATACACTAGACTACCTGAAATGACACAAAGCTTCACTGGACTTTCTGAAACAACACAAAACTACACTAGACTACCTGAAACAACACAGAACTACACTAGACTATCTGAAACAACACAAAACTACACTAGACTACCCGAAACGACACAAAACTACACTAGACTAACTGAAACAGCACAAAACTACACTAGATTACCCGAAACGACACGAAACTACACTAGACGACATGAAACAGCACAAAACTACACTAGACTACCTGAAAAAACACAACACTACACTAGACGACATGAAACAGCACAAAAATACACTAGACTACCTGAAATGACACAAAGCTACACTAGACTTTCTGAAATGACAGAAAACTATACAAGACAACCCGAAACGGCACAAAACTACACTAGACTAACTGAAACAGCACAAAACTACACTAGACAACATGAAGCAACACAAAACTGCACAGGGCTACTTGAAACAGCACAAAACTACACTAGACTACCTAAAATGACACAAAACTACACTAGACTACCTGAAGCAACACAGAACTTCAGAAGACTACCTGAAACAACACAAAACTGCACTAGACTGCCCGAAATGACACAAAACTAGACTACATGAAACAACACAAAACTACACTAGACTACTTGATACAACACAAAACTACACTAGACTACATGAAACAACACAAAACTACACTAGACTACCTGAAATGACACAAAGCTACACTAGACTACATGAAACAACACAAAAATACACTAGACTACCTGAAATGACACAAAGCTTCACTGGACTTTCTGAAACGGCACAAAACTACACTAGAATAACTGAAACAGCACAGAACTACACGAGACTACTTGAAATGACACAAAACTGCACTAGACTGCCCGAAATGACACAAAACTAGACTACATGAAACAACACAAAACTACACTAGACTACTTGAAACAACACAAAACTACACTAGACTACATGAAACAACACAAAACTACACTAGACTATCTGAAACAGCACAAAACTACACTAGACTACCCAAAACGACACAAAACTACACTAGACTAACTGAAACAACACAAAACTACACTAGACTACCTGAAACAACACAAAACTACACTAGACTACATGAAACAACACAAAACTACACTAGACTACCCGAAACGACACAAAACTACACTAGACTAACTGAAACAGCACAAAACTACACTAGAATACCCGAAACGACACGAAACTACACTAGACGACATGAAACAGCACAAAACTACACTAGACTACCTGAAAAAACACTAAACTACACTAGACGACATGAAACAGCACAAAAATACACTAGACTACCTGAAATGACACAAAGCTACACTAGACTTTCTGAAATGACAGAAAACTATACAAGACAACCCGAAACGGCACAAAACTACACTAGACTAACTGAAACAGCACAGAACTACACTAGACTACTTGAAATGACACAAAACTACACTAGACTACCTGAAATGACACAAAACTACACTAGACAACATGAAACAACACAAAACTGCACAGGACTACTTGAAACAGCACAAAACTACACTAGACAACATGAAGCAACACAAAACTGCACAGGACTACTTGAAACAGCACAAAACTACACTAGACTACTTGAAATGACACAAAACTGCACTAGACTGCCCGAAATGACACAAAACTAGACTACATGAAACAACACAAAACTACGCTAGACTACTTGAAACAACACAAAACTACACTAGACTACCTGAAACAACACAAAACTGCACAGGACTACTTGAAACAGCACAAAACTACACTAGACTACCTGAAACAACACAAAACTACACAAGACTACATGAAACTACACAAAACTACACTGGACTACCTGAAATGGCACAAAACTACACTAGACTACGTGAAATGACACAAAATTCACTATTCTGCCGGAAACAACACAAAACTACTCTAGACTACACGAAGCAACACAAAGCTACAGAAGACTACCTGAAAAGACACAAAACTACACTAGACTACATGAAACAACACAAAACTACACTACACTACCTGAAATGACACAAAACTACACTAGACTACCTGAAGCAACACAAAACTACACTAGACTACCTGAAACGACCCAAAACTACAGAAGACTATCTGAAACAACACAAAACTACAGACGACTACCTGAAATAACACAAAACTACACTAGACTACTTGAAATGACACAACTCTACACTAGACTACTTGAAATGATACAAAACTACCCTAGACTACCTGAAAGAACACAGAACTAAACTAGACTACTTGAAACAGCTCAAAACTACACGAGACTATCTGAAATAACACAAAACTACACTAGACTTCCTGAAAAGACACAAAACTAGACTACATGAAACAACACAAAACTACACTAGACTACTTGAAACAACACAAAACTACACTAGACTACATGAAACAACACAAAACTACACTAGACTACCTGAAATGACACAAAGCTACACTAGACTACATGAAACAACACAAAAATACACTAGACTACCTGAAATGACACAAAGCTTCACTGGACTTTCTGAAACAACACAAAACTACACTAGACTACCTGAAACAACACAGAACTACACTAGACTATCTGAAACAACACAAAACTACACTAGACTACCCGAAACGACACAAAACTACACTAGACTAACTGAAACAGCACAAAACTACACTAGATTACCCGAAACGACACGAAACTACACTAGACGACATGAAACAGCACAAAACTACACTAGACTACCTGAAAAAACACTAAACTACACTAGACGACATGAAACAGCACAAAAATACACTAGACTACCTGAAATGACACAAAGCTAGACTAGACTTTCTGAAATGACAGAAAACTATACAAGACAACCCGAAACGGCACAAAACTACACTAGACTAACTGAAACAGCACAAAACTACACTAGACAACATGAAGCAACACAAAACTGCACAGGGCTACTTGAAACAGCACAAAACTACACTAGACTACCTAAAATGACACAAAACTACACTAGACTACCTGAAGCAACACAGAACTTCAGAAGACTACCTGAAACAACACAAAACTGCACTAGACTGCCCGAAATGACACAAAACTAGACTACATGAAACAACACAAAACTACACTAGACTACTTGAAACAACACAAAACTACACTAGACTACATGAAACAACACAAAACTACACTAGACTACCTGAAATGACACAAAGCTACACTAGACTACATGAAACAACACAAAAATACACTAGACTACCTGAAATGACACAAAGCTTCACTGGACTTTCTGAAACGGCACAAAACTACACTAGAATAACTGAAACAGCACAGAACTACACTAGACTACTTGAAATGACACAAAACTGCACTAGACTGCCCGAAATGACACAAAACTAGACTACATGAAACAACACAAAACTACACTAGACTACTTGAAACAACACAAAACTACACTAGACTACCTGAAATGACACAAAACTACACTAGATTACCCGAAACGACACGAAACTACACTAAACGACATGAAACAGCACAAAACTACACTAGACTACATGAAACAACACAAAACTACACTAGACTACCCGAAACGACACAAAACTACACTAGACTAACTGAAACAGCACAAAACTACACTAGAATACCCGAAACGACACGAAACTACACTAGACGACATGAAACAGCACAAAACTACACTAGACTACCTGAAAAAACACTAAACTACACTAGACGACATGAAACAGCACAAAAATACACTAGACTACCTGAAATGACACAAAGCTACACTAGACTTTCTGAAATGACAGAAAACTATACAAGACAACCCGAAACGGCACAAAACTACACTAGACTAACTGAAACAGCACAGAACTACACTAGACTACTTGAAATGACACAAAACTACACTAGACTACCTGAAATGACACAAAACTACACTAGACAACATGAAACAACACAAAACTGCACAGGACTACTTGAAACAGCACAAAACTACACTAGACAACATGAAGCAACACAAAACTGCACAGGACTACTTGAAACAGCACAAAACTACACTAGACTACTTGAAATGACACAAAACTGCACTAGACTGCCCGAAATGACACAAAACTAGACTACATGAAACAACACAAAACTACGCTAGACGACTTGAAACAACACAAAACTACACTAGACTACCTGAAACAACACAAAACTGCACAGGACTACTTGAAACAGCACAAAACTACACTAGACTACCTGAAACAACACAAAACTACACAAGACTACATGAAACTACACAAAACTACACTGGACTACCTGAAATGGCACAAAACTACACTAGACTACGTGAAATGACACAAAATTCACTATTCTGCCGGAAACAACACAAAACTACTCTAGACTACACGAAGCAACACAAAGCTACAGAAGACTACCTGAAAAGACACAAAACTACACTAGACTACATGAAACAACACAAAACTACACTACACTACCTGAAATGACACAAAACTACACTAGACTACCTGAAGCAACACAAAACTACACTAGACTACCTGAAACGACCCAAAACTACAGAAGACTATCTGAAACAACACAAAACTACAGAAGACTACCTGAAATAACACAAAACTACACTAGACTACTTGAAATGACACAACTCTACACTAGACTACTTGAAATGATACAAAACTACCCTAGACTACCTGAAAGAACACAGAACTAAACTAGACTACTTGAAACAGCTCAAAACTACACGAGACTATCTGAAATAACACAAAACTACACTAGACTTCCTGAAAAGACACAAAACTACA
The DNA here is from genome assembly GCF_030144855.1 of Hypanus sabinus. NCBI lineage: Eukaryota > Metazoa > Chordata > Chondrichthyes > Myliobatiformes > Dasyatidae > Hypanus > Hypanus sabinus. Next base: position 231,830 of record NW_026781407.1, read on the forward strand.
CTAGACTACATGAAACAATACAAAACTACACTAGACTACCTGAAACAACAGAAAACTGTACTGGACTACATGAAACAACACAAAACTACACTAGACTACCTAAAATTGACACAAAACTACACTAGACTACCTGAAGCAACACAGAACTTCAGAAGACTACCTGAAACAACACAAAACTGCACTAGACTGCCCGAAATGACACAAAACTAGACTACATGAAACAACACAAAACTACACTAGACTACTTGAAACAACACAAAACTACACTAGACTACATGAAACAACACAAAACTACACTAGACTACCTGAAATGACACAAAGCTACACTAGACTACATGAAACAACACAAAAATACACTAGACTACCTGAAATGACACAAAGCTTCACTGGACTTTCTGAAACGGCACAAAACTACACTAGAATAACTGAAACAGCACAGAACTACACTAGACTACTTGAAATGACACAAAACTGCACTAGACTGCCCGAAATGACACAAAACTAGACTACATGAAACAACACAAAACTACACTAGACTACTTGAAACAACACAAAACTACACTAGACTACCTGAAATGACACAAAACTACACTAGATTACCCGAAACGACACGAAACTACACTAAACGACATGAAACAGCACAAAACTACACTAGACTACCTGAAACAACACAAAACTACACTAGACGACATGAAACAGCACAAAACTACACTAGACTACCTGAAACAACACAGAACCACACTAGACTACTTGAAATGACACAAAACTGCACTAGACTGCCCGAAATGACACAAAACTAGACTACATGAAACAACACAAAACTACACTAGACTACTTGAAACAACACAAAACTACACTAGACTACATGAAACAACACAAAACTACACTAGACTACTTGAAACAACACAAAACTACACTAGACTACATGAAACAACTCAAAACTACACTAGACTACCTGAAACAACACAAAACTACACTAGACTATCTGAAACAGCACAAAACTACACTAGACTACCCAAAACGACACAAAACTACACTAGACTAACTGAAACAACACAAAACTACACTAGACTACCTGAAACAACACAAAACTACACTAGACTACATGAAACAACACAAAACTACACTAGACTACCCGAAACGACACAAAACTACACTAGACTAACTGAAACAGCACAAAACTACACTAGAATACCCGAAACGACACGAAACTACACTAGACGACATGAAACAGCACAAAACTACACGAGACTACCTGAAAAAACACTAAACTACACTAGACGACATGAAACAGCACAAAAATACACTAGACTACCTGAAATGACACAAAGCTACACTAGACTTTCTGAAATGACAGAAAACTATACAAGACAACCCGAAACGGCACAAAACTACACTAGACTAACTGAAACAGCACAGAACTACACTAGACTACTTGAAATGACACAAAACTACACTAGACTACCTGAAATGACACAAAACTACACTAGACAACATGAAACAACACAAAACTGCACAGGACTACTTGAAACAGCACAAAACTACACTAGACAACATGAAGCAACACAAAACTGCACAGGACTACTTGAAACAGCACAAAACTACACTAGACTACCTGAAACAACACAAAACTGCACAGGACTACTTGAAACAGCACAAAACTACACTAGACTACCTGAAACAACACAAAACTACACAAGACTACATGAAACTACACAAAACTACACTGGACTACCTGAAATGGCACAAAACTACACTAGACTACGTGAAATGACACAAAATTCACTATTCTGCCGGAAACAACACAAAACTACTCTAGACTACACGAAGCAACACAAAGCTACAGAAGACTACCTGAAAAGACACAAAACTACACTAGACTACATGAAACAACACAAAACTACACTACACTACCTGAAATGACACAAAACTACACTAGACTACCTGAAGCAACACAAAACTACACTAGACTACCTGAAACGACCCAAAACTACAGAAGACTATCTGAAACAACACAAAACTACAGAAGACTACCTGAAATAACACAAAACTACACAGACTACTTGAAATGAAACAACTCTACACTAGACTACTTGAAATGATACAAAACTACCCTAGACTACCTGAAAGAACACAGAACTAAACTAGACTACTTGAAACAGCTCAAAACTACACGAGACTATCTGAAATAACACAAAACTACACTAGACTTCCTGAAAAGACTCAAAACTACACTAGACTACATGAAACAATACAAAACTACACTAGACTACCTGAAACAACAGAAAACTGTACTGGACTACATGAAACAACACAAAACTACACTAGACTACCTAAAATGACACAAAACTACACTAGACTACCTGAAGCAACACAGAACTTCAGAAGACTACCTGAAACAACACAAAACTGCACTAGACTGCCCGAAATGACACAAAACTAGACTACATGAAACAACACAAAACTACACTAGACTACTTGAAACAACACAAAACTACACTAGACTACATGAAACAACACAAAACTACACTAGACTACCTGAAATGACACAAAGCTACACTAGACTACATGAAACAACACAAAAATACACTAGACTACCTGAAATGACACAAAGCTTCACTGGACTTTCTGAAACGGCACAAAACTACACTAGAATAAATGAAACAGCACAGAACTACACTAGACTACTTGAAATGACACAAAACTGCACTAGACTGCCCGAAATGACACAAAACTAGACTACATGAAACAACACAAAACTACACTAGACTACTTGAAACAACACAAAACTACACTAGACTAACTGAAACAGCACAGAACCACACTAGACTACTTGAAATGACACAAAACTGCACTAGACTCTCCGAAATGACACAAAACTAGACTACATGAAACAACACAAAACTACACTAGACTACTTGAAACAACACAAAACTACACTAGACTACATGAAACAACACAAAACTACACTAGACTACTTGAAACAACACAAAACTACACTAGACTATCTGAAACAACACAAAACTACACTAGACTACCCAAAACGACACAAAACTACACTAGACTAACTGAAACAACACAAAACTACACTAGACTACCTGAAACAACACAGAACTACACTAGACTATCTGAAACAACACAAAACTACACTAGACTACCCGAAACGACACAAAACTACACTAGACTAACTGAAACAGCACAAAACTACACTAGATTACCCGAAACGACACGAAACTACACTAGACGACATGAAACAGCACAAAACTACACTAGACTACCTGAAAAAACACTAAACTACACTAGACGACATGAAACAGCACAAAAATACACTAGACTACCTGAAATGACACAAAGCTACACTAGACTTTCTGAAATGACAGAAAACTATACAAGACAACCCGAAACGGCACAAAACTACACTAGACTAACTGAAACAGCACAGAACTACACTAGACTACTTGAAATGACACAAAACTACACTAGACTACCTGAAATGACACAAAACTACACTAGACAACATGAAACAACACAAAACTGCACAGGACTACTTGAAACAGCACAAAACTACACTAGACAACATGAAGCAACACAAAACTGCACAGGGCTACTTGAAACAGCACAAAACTACACTAGACTACCTGAAACAACACAAAACTGCACAGGACTACTTGAAACAGCACAAAACTACACTAGACTACCTGAAACAACACAAAACTACACAAGACTACATGAAACTACACAAAACTACACTGGACTACCTGAAATGGCACAAAACTACACTAGACTACGTGAAATGACACAAAATTCACTATTCTGCCGGAAACAACACAAAACTACTCTAGACTACACGAAGCAACACAAAGCTACAGAAGACTACCTGAAAAGACACAAAACTACACTAGACTACATGAAACAACACAAAACTACACTACACTACCTGAAATGACACAAAACTACACTAGACTACCTGAAGCAACACAAAACTACACTAGACTACCTGAAACGACCCAAAACTACAGAAGACTATCTGAAACAACACAAAACTACAGAAGACTACCTGAAATAACACAAAACTACACTAGACTACTTGAAATGACACAACTCTACACTAGACTACTTGAAATGATACAAAACTACCCTAGACTACCTGAAAGAACACAGAACTAAACTAGACTACTTGAAACAGCTCAAAACTACACGAGACTATCTGAAATAACACAAAACTACACTAGACTTCCTGAAAAGACACAAAACTACACTAGACTACATGAAACAATACAAAACTACACTAGACTACCTGAAACAACAGAAAACTGTACTGGACTACATGAAACAACACAAAACTACACTAGACTACCTAAAATGACACAAAACTACACTAGACTACCTGAAGCAACACAGAACTTCAGAAGACTACCTGAAACAACACAAAACTGCACTAGACTGCCCGAAATGACACAAAACTAGACTACATGAAACAACACAAAACTACACTAGACTACTTGAAACAACACAAAACTACACTAGACTACATGAAACAACACAAAACTACACTAGACTACCTGAAATGACACAAAGCTTCACTGGACTTTCTGAAACGGCACAAAACTACACTAGAATAACTGAAACAGCACAGAACTACACTAGACTACTTGAAATGACACAAAACTGCACTAGACTGCCCGAAATGACACAAAACTAGACTACATGAAACAACACAAAACTACACTAGACTACTTGAAACAACACAAAACTACACTAGACTACCTGAAATGACACAAAACTACACTAGATTACCCGAAACGACACGAAACTACACTAAACGACATGAAACAGCACAAAACTACACTAGACTACCTGAAACAACACAAAACTACACTAGACGACATGAAACAGCACAAAACTACACTAGACTACCTGAAACAACACAGAACCACACTAGACTACTTGAAATGACACAAAACTGCACTAGACTGCCCGAAATGACACAAAACTAGACTACATGAAACAACACAAAACTACACTAGACTACTTGAAACAACACAAAACTACACTAGACTACATGAAACAACACAGAACCACACTAGACTACTTGAAATGACACAAAACTGCACTAGACTGCCCGAAATGACACAAAACTAGACTACATGAAACAACACAAAACTACACTAGACTACCTGAAACAACACAAAACTACACTAGACTACATGAAACAACACAAAACTACACTAGACTACTTGAAACAACACAAAACTACACTAGACTACATGAAACAACACAAAACTACACTAGACTACCTGAAACAACACAAAACTACACTAGACTATCTGAAACAGCACAAAACTACACTAGACTACCCAAAACGACACAAAACTACACTAGACTAACTGAAACAACACAAAACTACACTAGACTACCTGAAACAACACAAAACTACACTAGACTACATGAAACAACACAAAACTACACTAGACTACCCGAAACGACACAAAACTACACTAGACTAACTGAAACAGCACAAAACTACACTAGAATACCCGAAACGACACGAAACTACACTAGACGACATGAAACAGCACAAAACTACACGAGACTACCTGAAAAAACACTAAACTACACTAGACGACATGAAACAGCACAAAAATACACTAGACTACCTGAAATGACACAAAGCTACACTAGACTTTCTGAAATGACAGAAAACTATACAAGACAACCCGAAACGGCACAAAACTACACTAGACTAACTGAAACAGCACAGAACTACACTAGACTACTTGAAATGACACAAAACTACACTAGACTACCTGAAATGACACAAAACTACACTAGACAACATGAAACAACACAAAACTGCACAGGACTACTTGAAACAGCACAAAACTACACTAGACAACATGAAGCAACACAAAACTGCACAGGACTACTTGAAACAGCACAAAACTACACTAGACTACCTGAAACAACACAAAACTGCACAGGACTACTTGAAACAGCACAAAACTACACTAGACTACCTGAAACAACACAAAACTACACAAGACTACATGAAACTACACAAAACTACACTGGACTACCTGAAATGGCACAAAACTACACTGGACTACGTGAAATGACACAAAATTCACTATTCTGCCGGAAACAACACAAAACTACTCTAGACTACACGAAGCAACACAAAGCTACAGAAGACTACCTGAAAAGACACAAAACTACACTAGACTACATGAAACAACACAAAACTACACTACACTACCTGAAATGACACAAAACTACACTAGACTACCTGAAGCAACACAAAACTACACTAGACTACCTGAAACGACCCAAAACTACAGAAGACTATCTGAAACAACACAAAACTACAGAAGACTACCTGAAATAACACAAAACTACACTAGACTACTTGAAATGACACAACTCTACACTAGACTACTTGAAATGATACAAAACTACCCTAGACTACCTGAAAGAACACAGAACTAAACTAGACTACTTGAAACAGCTCAAAACTACACGAGACTATCTGAAATAACACAAAACTACACTAGACTTCCTGAAAAGACTCAAAACTACACTAGACTACATGAAACAATACAAAACTACACTAGACTACCTGAAACAACAGAAAACTGTACTGGACTACATGAAACAACACAAAACTACACTAGACTACCTAAAATGACACAAAACTACACTAGACTACCTGAAGCAACACAGAACTTCAGAAGACTACCTGAAACAACACAAAACTGCACTAGACTGCCCGAAATGACACAAAACTAGACTACATGAAACAACACAAAACTACACTAGACTACTTGAAACAACACAAAACTACACTAGACTACATGAAACAACACAAAACTACACTAGACTACCTGAAATGACACAAAGCTACACTAGACTACATGAAACAACACAAAAATACACTAGACTACCTGAAATGACACAAAGCTTCACTGGACTTTCTGAAACGGCACAAAACTACACTAGAATAAATGAAACAGCACAGAACTACACTAGACTACTTGAAATGACACAAAACTGCACTAGACTGCCCGAAATGACACAAAACTAGACTACATGAAACAACACAAAACTACACTAGACTACTTGAAACAACACAAAACTACACTAGACTACCTGAAATGACACAAAACTACACTAGATTACCCGAAACGACACGAAACTACACTAAACGACATGAAACAGCACAAAACTACACTAGACTACCTGAAACAACACAAAACTACACTAGACGACATGAAACAGCACAAAACTACACTAGACTACCTGAAACAACACAGAACTACACTAGACTATCTGAAACAACACAAAACTACACTAGACTACCTGAAACAACACAAAACTGCACAGGACTACTTGAAACAGCACAAAACTACACTAGACTACCTGAAACAACACAAAACTACACAAGACTACATGAAACTACACAAAACTACACTGGACTACCTGAAATGGCACAAAACTACACTAGACTACGTGAAATGACACAAAATTCACTATTCTGCCGGAAACAACACAAAACTACTCTAGACTACACGAAGCAACACAAAGCTACAGAAGACTACCTGAAAAGACACAAAACTACACTAGACTACATGAAACAACACAAAACTACACTACACTACCTGAAATGACACAAAACTACACTAGACTACCTGAAGCAACACAAAACTACACTAGACTACCTGAAACGACCCAAAACTACAGAAGACTATCTGAAACAACACAAAACTACAGAAGACTACCTGAAATAACACAAAACTACACTAGACTACTTGAAATGACACAACTCTACACTAGACTACTTGAAATGATACAAAACTACCCTAGACTACCTGAAAGAACACAGAACTAAACTAGACTACTTGAAACAGCTCAAAACTACACGAGACTATCTGAAATAACACAAAACTACACTAGACTTCCTGAAAAGACACAAAACTACACTAGACTACATGAAACAATACAAAACTACACTAGACTACCTGAAACAACAGAAAACTGTACTGGACTACATGAAACAACACAAAACTACACTAGACTACCTAAAATGACACAAAACTACACTAGACTACCTGAAGCAACACAGAACTTCAGAAGACTACCTGAAACAACACAAAACTGCACTAGACTGCCCGAAATGACACAAAACTAGACTACATGAAACAACACAAAACTACACTAGACTACTTGAAACAACACAAAACTACACTAGACTACATGAAACAACACAAAACTACACTAGACTACCTGAAATGACACAAAGCTTCACTGGACTTTCTGAAACGGCACAAAACTACACTAGAATAACTGAAACAGCACAGAACTACACTAGACTACTTGAAATGACACAAAACTGCACTAGACTGCCCGAAATGACACAAAACTAGACTACATGAAACAACACAAAACTACACTAGACTACTTGAAACAACACAAAACTACACTAGACTACCTGAAATGACACAAAACTACACTAGATTACCCGAAACGACACGAAACTACACTAAACGACATGAAACAGCACAAAACTACACTAGACTACCTGAAACAACACAAAACTACACTAGACGACATGAAACAGCACAAAACTACACTAGACTACCTGAAACAACACAGAACCACACTAGACTACTTGAAATGACACAAAACTGCACTAGACTGCCCGAAATGACACAAAACTAGACTACATGAAACAACACAAAACTACACTAGACTACTTGAAACAACACAAAACTACACTAGACTACATGAAACAACACAGAACCACACTAGACTACTTGAAATGACACAAAACTGCACTAGACTGCCCGAAATGACACAAAACTAGACTACATGAAACAACACAAAACTACACTAGACTACCTGAAACAACACAAAACTACACTAGACTACATGAAACAACACAAAACTACACTAGACTACTTGAAACAACACAAAACTACACTAGACTACATGAAACAACACAAAACTACACTAGACTACCTGAAACAACACAAAACTACACTAGACTATCTGAAACAGCACAAAACTACACTAGACTACCCAAAACGACACAAAACTACACTAGACTAACTGAAACAACACAAAACTACACTAGACTACCTGAAACAACACAAAACTACACTAGACTACATGAAACAACACAAAACTACACTAGACTACCCGAAACGACACAAAACTACACTAGACTAACTGAAACAGCACAAAACTACACTAGAATACCCGAAACGACACGAAACTACACTAGACGACATGAAACAGCACAAAACTACACGAGACTACCTGAAAAAACACTAAACTACACTAGACGACATGAAACAGCACAAAAATACACTAGACTACCTGAAATGACACAAAGCTACACTAGACTTTCTGAAATGACAGAAAACTATACAAGACAACCCGAAACGGCACAAAACTACACTAGACTAACTGAAACAGCACAGAACTACACTAGACTACTTGAAATGACACAAAACTACACTAGACTACCTGAAATGACACAAAACTACACTAGACAACATGAAACAACACAAAACTGCACAGGACTACTTGAAACAGCACAAAACTACACTAGACAACATGAAGCAACACAAAACTGCACAGGACTACTTGAAACAGCACAAAACTACACTAGACTACCTGAAACAACACAAAACTGCACAGGACTACTTGAAACAGCACAAAACTACACTAGACTACCTGAAACAACACAAAACTACACAAGACTACATGAAACTACACAAAACTACACTGGACTACCTGAAATGGCACAAAACTACACTGGACTACGTGAAATGACACAAAATTCACTATTCTGCCGGAAACAACACAAAACTACTCTAGACTACACGAAGCAACACAAAGCTACAGAAGACTACCTGAAAAGACACAAAACTACACTAGACTACATGAAACAACACAAAACTACACTACACTACCTGAAATGACACAAAACTACACTAGACTACCTGAAGCAACACAAAACTACACTAGACTACCTGAAACGACCCAAAACTACAGAAGACTATCTGAAACAACACAAAACTACAGAAGACTACCTGAAATAACACAAAACTACACTAGACTACTTGAAATGACACAACTCTACACTAGACTACTTGAAATGATACAAAACTACCCTAGACTACCTGAAAGAACACAGAACTAAACTAGACTACTTGAAACAGCTCAAAACTACACGAGACTATCTGAAATAACACAAAACTACACTAGACTTCCTGAAAAGACTCAAAACTACACTAGACTACATGAAACAATACAAAACTACACTAGACTACCTGAAACAACAGAAAACTGTACTGGACTACATGAAACAACACAAAACTACACTAGACTACCTAAAATGACACAAAACTACACTAGACTACCTGAAGCAACACAGAACTTCAGAAGACTACCTGAAACAACACAAAACTGCACTAGACTGCCCGAAATGACACAAAACTAGACTACATGAAACAACACAAAACTACACTAGACTACTTGAAACAACACAAAACTACACTAGACTACATGAAACAACACAAAACTACACTAGACTACCTGAAATGACACAAAGCTACACTAGACTACATGAAACAACACAAAAATACACTAGACTACCTGAAATGACACAAAGCTTCACTGGACTTTCTGAAACGGCACAAAACTACACTAGAATAAATGAAACAGCACAGAACTACACTAGACTACTTGAAATGACACAAAACTGCACTAGACTGCCCGAAATGACACAAAACTAGACTACATGAAACAACACAAAACTACACTAGACTACTTGAAACAACACAAAACTACACTAGACTACCTGAAATGACACAAAACTACACTAGATTACCCGAAACGACACGAAACTACACTAAACGACATGAAACAGCACAAAACTACACTAGACTACCTGAAACAACACAAAACTACACTAGACGACATGAAACAGCACAAAACTACACTAGACTACCTGAAACAACACAGAACTACACTAGACTATCTGAAACAACACAAAACTACACTAGACTACCCAAAACGACACAAAACTACACTAGACTAACTGAAACAACACAAAACTACACTAGACTACCTGAAACAACACAGAACTACACTAGACTATCTGATACAACACAAAACTACACTAGACTACCCGAAACGACACAAAACTACACCAGACTAACTGAAACAGTACAAAACTACACTAGACTACCTGAAATGACACAAAACTACACTAGATTACCCGAAACGACACGAAACTACACTAGACGACATGAAAAAGCACAAAAATACACTAGACTACCTGAAATGACACAAAGCTACACTAGACTACATGAAACAACACAAAAATACACTAGACTACATGAAGCAACACAAAGCTACACTAGACTTTCTGAAATGACACAAAACTACACAAGACAACCCGAAACGGCACAAAACTACACTAGACTAACTGAAACAGCACAGAACTACACTAGACTACTTGAAATGACACAAAACTGCACTAGGCTGCCCGAAATGACATATAACTAGACTACATGAAACAACACAAAACTACACTAGACTACTTGAAACAACACAAATCTACACTAGACTACATGAAACAACACAAAACTACACTAGACTACCTGAAATGACTCAAAGCTACACTAGACTACATGAAACAACACAAAAATACACTAGACTACCTGAAATGACACAAAGCTACACTAGACTTTCTGAAATGACACAAAACTACACAAGACAACCCGAAACGGCACAAAACTACACTAGACTAACTGAAACAGCACAGAACTACACTAGACTACTTGAAATGACACAAAACTGCACTAGACTGCCCGAAATGACACAAAACTAGACTACATGAAACAACACAAAACTACGCTAGACTACTTGAAACAACACAAAACTACACTAGACTACATGAAACAACACAAAACTACACTAGACTACTTGAAACAACACAAAACTACACTAGACTACATGAAACAACACAAAACTACACTAGACTACCTGAAACAACACAAAACTACACTAGACTATCTGAAACAACACAAAACTACACTAGACTACCCAAAACGACACAAAACTACACTAGACTAACTGAAACAACACAAAACTACACTAGACTACCTGAAACAACACAGAACTACACTAGACTATCTGAAACAACACAAAACTACACTAGACTACCCGAAACGACACAAAACTACACTAGACTAACTGAAACAGCACAAAACTACACTAGATTACCCGAAACGACACGAAACTACACTAGACGACATGAAACAGCACAAAACTACACTAGACTACCTGAAAAAACACAAAACTACACTAGACGACATGAAACAGCACAAAAATACACTAGACTACCTGAAATGACACAAAGCTACACTAGACTACATGAAACAACACAAAAATACACTACACTACCTGAAATGACACAAAGCTACACTAGACTTTCTGAAATGACACAAAACTATACAAGACAACACGAAACGGCACAAAACTACACTAGACTAACTGAAACAACACAGAACTACACTAGACTACTTGAAATGACACAAAACTGCACTAGACTGCCCGAAATGACACAAAACTAGACTACATGAAATGACACAAAAATACACTAGACTACATGAAACACAAAACTACACTAGACTACCTGAAATGACACAAAACTACACTAGACTACCTGAAACAACACAAAACTACACTAGACTACTTGAAATGACACAAAACTACACCAGATTACCCGAAATGACACAAAACTACTCTTGACTACATGAAACAACACAAAACTACACTAGACTTCCTGAAATGACACAAAACTACACTAGACTACATGAAACAACACAGAACTACACTAGACTACTTGAAATTACACAAAACTGCACTAGACTGCCCGAAATGACACAAAACTAGACTACATGAAATGACACAAAAATACACTAGACTACTTGAAACAACACAAAACTACACTAGACTACATGAAACAACACAAAACTACACTAGACTACCTGAAATGACAGTTATTACCTCTCAGCCATCAGGAAGGAGGTACAGCAGCCTCAGGACCCACACCACCAGGGTCAGGAACAGTTATTACCCCTCAACCATCAGGAAGGAGGTACAGGGGCAGGACGCACACCACCAGGTTCAGGGACAGTTATTACCCCTCCACCATCAGGAAGGAGGTACAGGTTGCCTCAGGACCCACACCACCAGGTTCAGGGACAGTTGTCACCCCTCAACCATCAGAAAGCGGTACAGGAGCCTCAGGACCCACACCACCAGGTTCACGGACAGTTATTACTCCTCAACCATCAGGAATGAGGTACAGGACCCTCAGGATCCACACCACCATGTTCAGGAACAGTTATTCACACTCAACCATCGGGAAGGAGGTGCAGGAGCCTCAGGACCCACACCACCAGTTTCAAGAACAGTTATTACCCCTCAGCCATCAAGAAGGAGGTACAGGAGCCTCAGGACCCACACCACCAGGTTCAGGAACGGTTATTACCCCTCAACCATCAGGACGGAGGTACAGTAGCCTCAGGATGCACACCACCAGGTTCAGGAACAGTTATCACCCCTCAACCATCAGGAAGGAGGTACAGGAGTCTCAGCACCCACATCAATAGGTTCAGGAACAATTATTACCCCTCAACCATCAGGAAGGAGGTACAGGAGCCTCAGGACCCACACCACCAGGTTCAGGAACAGTTATTACCCCTCAACCATCCGGATGGAGGTAAAGGAGCCTCAGAACCCACACCACCAGGTTCAGGAACAGTTATTACCCCTCAACCATCAGGGAGGACGTACAGGAGACTCAGGACCCACACCACCAGGTTCAGGGACAGTTATTACCCCTCAGCCATCAGGAAGGAGGTACAGCAGCCTCAGGACCCACACCACCAGGTTCAGGAACAGTTATCACCCCTCAACCATCAGGAAGGAAGTACAGGAGCCTCAGGACCCACACCACCAGGTTCAGGGACAGTTTTTACCCCTCAACCATCAGGAAGGAGGTTCAGGAGTCTCAGCACCCACATCAACAGGTTCTGGAACAGTTATTACACCTCAACCGTCCGGAAGGAGGTACTGGAGCGTCAGGACGCACACCACCAGGTTCAGGAACAGTTATTACCCCTCAACCATCAGGAAGGATGTACAGGAGCCTTAGGACCCACACCACCAGGTTCAGGGACAGTTATTACCCCCTCAACCATCAGGAAGGAGGTACCGGAGCCTTAGCACCCACACCACCAGGTTCAGGAACAGTTATTACCCCTCAACCATCAGGAAGGAGGTATAGGAGCCTCAGGACCCACACCACCAGGTTCAGGAACAGTTATTACCCCTCAACCATCAGGCTTTTGAGCCAGTTGTATAATTTCACTCACCTCAACTCTGAACTGATTCCACAACCTCTGGACTCACTTTCAAGGACTCTGCAACATACGTTCTCGAGATTATTTATTGACTCATTTATTTATTAGTTATTTTTTTCTCAGCTCAAGCTGGAAAAATATGAGGTACGGGCATAATTGAGCACACTCATTTCTCAGTTGCTGGGAACTTTCAACCTGTTCAAGTGGTGTTCAGTATTGTGGCTTTCTGGAGAATTATAAAGATATTGCTGTGTAGCCCTGATTGTTTAATGTTATTGTGTAGTGACTTTGGGATGATACAAGTTGTAGATATTACTATTGAGACAATGTATACCCTGTTCATATTCCATAGTCTTTCAATTTTAATTGTGCAGTGACTTTGGAATGATACCAGTTGTAGATATTACTATTGGGACAATGTATACCCTGTTCATATTCCATAGTCTATCAATTTCATCTTTTAATTGTGTAGTGACTTTGGGATGATACCAGTTGGAGATATTACTACTGGCACAATGTATACACTGTTCATGTTCCATAGTCTATCAATTTCCTCTTTTAATTGTGTAGTGACTTTGGGATGATACCAGTTGTAGATATTACTATTGGGACAATGTATACACTGTTCATGTTCCATAGTCTATCAATTTCCTCTTTTAATTGTGCAGTGACTTTGGGATGATACCAGTTGTAGATATTACTATTGGGACGTTGTATACCCTGTTCATATTCCATAGTCTATCAAATTCCTCTTTTAATTCAGCAGGTGGATAAGGAGGACCCCACGGACACGTGGAGATAGGGACAATGAGGAACATCTGGCCAGCGTAGATTCCTTTCCAGGGTGATACCTTGTTCATGTTCCATAGTCTATCTAATTCCTTTTTTAATTGTGTAGTGACTTTTCTCTTCATTGACTGTCCATGGAGTGTCAGGGATTCTAGTAGGGTGGGCACAGGTAGATAGTTTGTGAACCCACGTGCTTTCTATTCATAACAATAAAAGTTACTGGTCGGTAACTACAGATTCTCTGTGCCTCACTGATCATTATTACAAGGGGTGATTCTTGTAACAGTCCTATCAGTAGTAACGGGTCAGTCATATTATAGTTGTGGGACTCTGACTCTGAAACTGGATCGGGCTTGTGTTTTAAAGTAAGGTACGGTGTCTTTTATGAGTTTGTATTTTAAAGCAAGATTAAGGTTAATGATCTTTTCCACTTGATCGTCCCTGTGCCAGTAAACAGATTGAGTTAAACTGCTACAGGATCCTGTAATGCGTTGGATTGTTTCTGGTTTATCATTATTATTATTGCTTGTTCTACTTGCACAAACTGTCTCCTTTTCTACATTGGTCATGTGTCAGTCTTTGTGTGTGGGTTTTCATTGATTTTGTTGTGTTTCTATGTTCTACCTTGTACGCCCGCAAGAAAATGAACCTCAGGGCCATATATGGTGATGCGTACACACTTTAGTAATAAGCTTTCTTTGGACTTTGAACTTGATGCACCTTTGTCACCTCCGTTCCTCGCTGTGGTAGACAGAGATTCCTGCTCACAACCTCCCACCCGCGTGTTTACGCGAAAGACAGCTGATACACTTTAATCAGGAGGAGACTGTCCAGCAGCAAAAAAAAAAACACCCTTTCCACTTTGGCTCAATGTATCATGGTCCCAATTGGTAATTTGCCAAATTGCTTCCAATTCTCTTTAATGATGACACACCTGGTTTCCATCAAAGACTCTTACATCACAACCACTCGCTGCCAGTTCATTGGCCTTTTCTCGTGTGAGTAAATGACATCTCCCGACCACCGAGAACTGTTTGTTCTAAGTTTTGCTCCAGTTTCAAGGGTTACCTATGAGATTCCGTCTCTCTGAGTCAAGGCTCCTTCTCAAGTCTCTGAGTCAAAGCTCCAGGTCAAGGTTCCATATCAGGGCTCCGTCTCAAGATCCTTCCTGCTTGCTGTTCGGTGTTTACGCCTGTGTTAACATCCAAACTCAGTCGCCGTGCCTGTGTCCTGCACTTGGGTTCTCTTCAGTCGCTCTTTGCAACACAATGATAACAAGTCACTTCGAAGTTCGAAGTACATTTAATGTCAAACTATGTATACAGCAAAACATAGAAACATAGAAATCTACAGCCCATCACAGGCCCTTCGGCCCACAATGTTGTGCCGACCTTGTAACCTGCTCTAGAGACTGCCTAGAATTTCCCTATCGCATAGCCTTCTATTTTTCTGTGCTCCGTATACCTATCTAAGAGTCTCTTAAAAGACCCTGTCGTATCCGCCTCCACCACCGTCGCCGGCAGCCCATTCCACACACTCACCACTCTCTGAGTGAAAAACTTACCCCTGACATCCCCTCTGTACCTACTCCCCAGCACCTTAAACCTGTGTCCTCTCACGTTAGCCATTCCAGCCCCGGGGAAAAGCCTCTGACTATCCACACGATCATCCTATACACCGCTATCAGATCACCATCGCTCCAAGGAGAAAAGGCCGAGTTCACTCAGCCTATTCTCATAAGGCACGCTCCCCGATCCAGGCAACATCCTCGTAAATCTCCGCTGCACTCTCTCTATAGCATCCACATCCTTCCTGTAGTGAGGTGTCCAGAACTGAGCACAGTACTCCACGTGGGGTCTGATCAGGATCCTATATAATTGTAACATTACCTCTCGGCTCTCGAACTCAATCCCACACACCGTGCGCCTTCTTAACATATGTTATACAACCTTGAGATTTGTCTCCTTACAGGCAGCCATGAAACAGAGACCCAACAAATCCTTTCGGTATGTGATGCTGAGGCTTTATAAGGGACTGGTGAGGCCTCACCTTGAGTATTGTGAACAGTTTTGGGCCCCTCGTCTTAGAAAAGATGTGCTGGCTTTGGGGAGGGTCCAGAGGAGGTTCACAAGGATGATTTCAGGAATGAAAGGGTTATTGTACGATAACACTCGATGGCTCTGAATCTGAACTTGCTGGAATGTAGAAGGATGAGGGGAGGGGAATCTCACTGAAACCTTCCGAATGTTGAAAGTCCCAGACAGGGTAGATGTGGAAGGGATGTTTCCCACGGTGGCGGAGTCTGGGACAAAAACGCGCCCTTTCAAAACAGAGGTGCGGAGAAAGTTCTTCAGCCGGAGGGTGGTGAATTTGTGGAATCTGTTGCCACGTGCAGCTGTGGAGGCCGGGTCGTTGGGGGTATTTAAGGCAGAGATAGATCGGCTCTCGATTGGACACGGCATCAAAGGTTCCGGGGAGAAGACCGGGAAGTGGGGTTGAGGAGAGAAAAAAAGGATCAGCCATGACTGAATGGTGGAGCAGACTCGATGGGCCAAATGGCCTAATTCTGCTCCTATGTCTTATGGTCTTGCCTGAACTCAGAAGGTCTTCCAGACGCAGAAAAACACCTGGAACTCTAACATATCCTGAGCCAGGGAATCCTTTGGTGACAATAGTTCAGTCCCTTTCCCAAGGTCTGGGTTCGGCTATTGTAGAGTCTCGACGTCACATATGTTGAACACCTCAAACCCACTACAGTGCAACCTGGAGCCGTGTGCAAAGGGACCGGCATAAATTCGAAGGGGGAGGGTGTAACCCAAGTTAATTGAACCCAAAGGTGTAACATGGGAATGCTTATAACCAAGTTTATAAAAAAAAAAGATAACGTGGGAGAATGAGGCGTGGCTGACGCAGGCACAGACCAGCGAGACAAATGCAGCAAACTATTAGAAACTAAAGATATAGACTGTTAAAATAGAGAGAGTACAGAGGAGATTTACTAGAATGTTTCCTGGGTTTCAGCACCTAAGTTACAGAGAAAGGTTGAACAAGTTAGGTATTTATTCTTCGGAGCGTAGAAGGTTGAGGGGGGACTGATAGAGGTATTTAAAATTATGAGGGGGATAGATCGAGTTGACGTGGATAGGCTTTTTCCATTGAGAGTAGATTCAAACAAGAGGACATGAGTTGAGAGTTAGGGGGCAAAAGTTCAGGGGTAACACGAGGGGGGATTTCTTTACTCAGAGAGTGGTAGCTGTGTGGAACGAGCTTCCAGTAGAAGCGGTAGAGGCAGGTTCGGTATTGTCATTTAAAGTAAAATTGGATGGGTATATGGACAGGAAAGGAATGGAGGGTTATGGGCTGAGTGCGGGTCGGTGGGACTAGGTGAGAGTCAGCGTTCGGCACAGACTAGAAGGGCCGAGATGGCCTGTTTCTGTGATGTAATTGTTATATGTTTATAACTGGAATTACTGAGTATCTCTCCCCTACTTACTTGAGAACCTCAGGATGAAATCCATGCATAGAAGGTGCCTTATCTGCTTACGGTCTTTCAATCAGGAGAATGCCGTCAAACACCCAGTGTGCAGAGGAGGAAGAAGAACTCAAATCAGGCAAGCAGGCAAGTAAAGTTCGGAACTGAAGTGAGCACGCAGACAGGAAGCCAGCGGCCCAGGTAGGCCCAGAGCCTGAGTCCAGCGCACAGCCGAGTAAACGACTGGCCGGACACAGGCCCGTCCCCTCGCCTCCGGTCCTGACACCCCGACCTTTTCCGTCCGCCCCGGCACTTGAAACATCCCCTCCACGTTAACGGAGCGGGGGGAGCGCCCATTTTCAGGTTTTCTGGGAATACGCAGCTCGGAAGACCTTGCGTGACCCACCAGCGGCCACTACAGGAGTCAAGAGAGCACCGCAATGCTTGTTTTGCCTCAGGACGCTGAAGAAGGCTGCTCTGCCTGGAACGGAGGCCGGTGACCTTTCACCGCTGCACCGTAGAGGGGACATTAACACACTGCATCTCAGTGTGGTATCTCAGTTGTGCAGCAGCTGAGAGGAAAGCACTTCAGTGGGTCCTCTCCAGCGCACAGAAGATCATCGGGATGCCGTGGAGGACGCCTACAGCTCACGCTGCCTATGGAAAGCTACAGGCATCTGTAAGGGCAATACACACCCCTGCAATCTCTTCTCCCATCTGGCAGACGTTACAGGATTTTCAATGCCCGCACTTCCAGACTGACAGATAGCTTTCTCCCCACAGCTGTGATTGCTCTGAACCAATCGATCAAGCATCATCCATAAATCTGTTATATTGCTTCTTTTGATACCGGTTTCATGGCTGTCACGCATCCCAGTTGTGCTCTTGTACTGCTGGACAGTGCTTGTTTTTATTTATTGTTTGTTTATTTTATTCGACGTTTTATAGCATTGAGTACGAGGGTCGCAAACTCATTCCCGCTGTATTGGTGTGTGACAGATTGTGCTATGCAATGACAATAAAGATATTTCATTTCAATTCATCTCTCGGACCCGGGCCTTGTCACCTCAATAGGCTCTGGGGCCTGGAGCCCACTTACCTCACGCTTCCAGTTGGGCCAGGCGCTCAAACCTATCAAATATTGGCTCTCCCCTCACTTCCTGGGCTCCGCCTCGACTCTGCCTTGCATCTACTCTCCTCTCAACCCCGCCTCTGCTCCACTCGCCTCTCCACTGCTTTCAGGGACCGTTCATAAAGCAAAATAGTAGTTAATAAAGTATTTGGCCGCTTGCCGCCGACAAGCAGCCATCGGGTTCCGCCAGAGGCACCTGACACCGGTTCCTTGGTTGTACCGGGTGCCGGTGGAAAGACTGGCATCGCACAACATCGGGTCGCAATGCCGTCGGAGGCTTTTTACACCTACACTCCTCGGTGCAGCGATGGCTTCGGCAGCTCTCAGAGGCCACCGGCAGGAAGTTTGAAATACTTTCAAATAGTTCCAATCGTCACCCACCGTCCGGTCAGAGGTCGTCCCGGCTCAGCTCCGGCGGGGTTACAGCTCCCAAGACTTTGGCAAACTTCCCTCGCCATGTGGTGGGGAGTGTTCTGTATTGACCGGCATCGTCGTGAGCTGGGATGGAAACGCCAATGCCCTTGAACGGGAAAGCGATGGATATGGCCCGTAGGAATATAGAAAACCTGCAGCACGATGCTGTATCGACCATGCTCTTACTTTAGAAATTACCTGGGGTTACCCATAGCCCTCTTATTTTTCTAAGCTCCACGCACCCATCCAGGAGTCTCTTAAAAGACCCTATCGTATCCGCCTCCACCACCGTCACTGGCAGCCCATTCCACGCACTCACCGCTCTCTGACTGAAAAACTTACCCCTGACATCTCCTCTATACCTACTCCCCAGCACTGTAAACCTGTGCCCTCTCACGTTAGCCATTTCAGCCCCGGGGAAAA